>NC_044320.2:83225728-83270606 GCF_007474595.2 Lynx canadensis | reverse complement strand
TCATCAAGCCAGAATCTGGTGCCTTGAAAGAATTAACAAAATTGATCAACCACTAGCCAGTCTGGTCAAAGAAGAAAAAAGGAAAGGACCGAAATAAGTAAAATCAAGAATGAAAGAGGAGAGATCACAACCAACACAGCAGAAATAAAAACAATAATAAGAGAATAGTATGAGCAATTATATGCCAATAAAATGGGTCATCTGGAAGAAATGGACAAATTCCTAGAAACATATACACTACCAACACTGAAACAGGAAGAAATAGAAAATTTGAACAGACCCATAACCAGTAAGGAAATCGAATTAGTAATCAAAAATCTGCCAAAAACCAAGAGTCCAGGGCCAGATGGCTTTCCAGGGGGAAATCCTACCAAACATATAAGGAAGAGTTAGCACCTATTCTCTTGAAACTGTTCCAAAAGATAGAAATGGAAGGAAAACTTGCAAACTCTTTCTATGAAGCCAGCATTACCCTGATTCCAAAACCAGTCAGAGACCCCACTACAAAGGAGAACTATAGACAACTTGCCCTGAGGAACATGGATGCAAATATTCTCAACAAGATATTAGCCAACCGGATCCGACAATACATGAAAAGTATTACTCACCACGACCAAGCGGGATTTATAACTCGGATGCGGGGCAGGTTCCATATCTGCAAAACAATTAACGTGATTCATCACATCAATAAAAGAAAGGGCAAGAACCATATAACCCTCTCAATGGATGCAGAGAAAGCATTTGAGAAAATACAGCATCCTTTCTTGATAAAAAGCCTCAAGAAAGGAGGGAGAGAAGGAGCATACCTCTAGATCATAATGCTAATATCATCCTCAGTGGGGAAAAATGGGAGTTTCCCCTCTAAGGTCAGGAACAAGACAGGGATGTCCACTCTCGCTACTGTTACTCAACACAGTATTGGGAGTCTTAGCCTCTGCAATCAGACAACACAAAGAAATAAAAGGCATCCAAATCAGCCAGGAGGAGGTCAAACTTTCCCTCTTTGCAGATGACACGATGCTCTATATGGAAAACCCGAAAGATGCCACACAAAACTGCTAGAACGGATTCCTGAATTCAGCAAATTTGCAGGATATGAAATCAATGCGCAGAAATCGCATTCCTATACACCAACATGAAGCAACAGAAAGAGAAATCAAGAAATCGATCCCATTTACAGTTGCACAAAAAGCCACAAAATACCTAGGAATACATCTAACCAAAGAGGTGAAAAATGTATATACTGAAAACCACAGAAAGCTTATGAAAGAAATTGAAGAAGACACAAAAAAATGGCAACAAGATTCCATGCTCCTGGATAGGAAGAACAAATATTGTTAAAATGTCGATACTACCCAAAGCAATCTACATATTCAATGCAATCCGTATCAAAGTAACACCAGCATTCTTCACAGAGCTAGAACATATAATCCTAAAATGTGTATGGACCCAGAAAAGGCCCCAAAGAGCCAAAGCAATCTTGAAAAAGAAAACCAAAGCAGGAGACATCATAATCCCAGACTTCAACCTATACTACAAAGCTGTAATCATCAAGACAATATGGTACTGGCACTAGAACAGACACTCAGATCAATGGAACAGAATAGAGAACCCAGACATGGACCCACAAACGTATGGCCAACTAATCTTTCACAGAGTAGGAAAGAATATCCAATGGCATAAAGAGAGTCTCCTGAGCAAGCGGTGCTGGGAAACTGGACAGAAGAATGAACCTGGACCACTTCCTTACACCTTTCTTACACAAAAATAAACTCAAAATGGATGGAAGACCTCAATGCAAGACAGGAAGCCATCAAAATCCTCAAGGAGAAAGCAGGCAAAAACCTCTTTGATCTTGGCCGCAGCAACTTCTTATTCAACACGTCTCCGGAGGCAAGGGAAACAAAAGCAAAAATGAACTAGTGGGACCTCATCAGACAAAAAGCCTTCTGCACAGCGAAGGAAACAATCAGCAAAACGAAAAGGCAACTGACACAATGGGAGAAGGTATTTGCAAATGACATATCAGATAAAGGGTTAGTATCCAAAATCTACAAAGAACTTCTCAAACTCAACCACCCAAACAACAAATAATCCAGTGAAGAAATGGGCAAAAGACATGAATAGACACTTCTCCAAAGAAGACATCCAGATGGCCAACTGACACATGAAAAAATGCTCCACATCACTCATCATCAGGGAAATAAAAATAAAAACCACACTGAGCTAGCTAACCCCTTCTGCCTGTCAGAATGGCTCACATGAACAACTCAGGCAACAACAGATGTTGGCGAGGATGTGGAGAAGGAGGATCTCTTTTGCATTGTTGGTGGCAATGCAAGCTGGTGCAGCCACTCTGGAAAACAGTATGGAGTTTCCTCAAAAAACTAAAGATAGAACTACCCTACGACCCAGCAATTGCACTACTAAGCATTTATCCACGAGATACAGGTGTGCTGTTTCGATGGGACACATGCACCCCATGTATATAGCAGCACTATCAACAATAGCCAAAGTATGCAAAGGAGCCCAAATGTCCATCGATGGATGAATGGATAAAGAAGATGTGGTATCTAGATACAATGGAATATCACTCGGCAATCAAAAAGAATGAAATCTTGCCATTTGCAACTACATGGGTGGAACTGGAGGGTAATCTGCTAAGTGAGATTAGTCAGTCAGAGAAAGACAAAAATCATATGACTTCACTCGTATGAGGACTGTAAGAGACAAAACAGATGAACATAAGGGAAGGGAAACAAACATAATATAAAAACAGGGAGGGGGACAAAACAGAAGAGACTCACAAATATGGAGAACAAACTGAGGGTTGCTGGAGGGGTAGTGGGAGGGGGGATGGGCTAAATGGTCAAGGGCACTAAGGAATCGACTCCTGAAATCATTGCTTCACTCTATGCTAACTATTTGGGATGTAAATTCTGAAAAATAAAAAATTAAATTAAAAAAGTAAAAATAAAAAATAAAATAAAGTATTTGTTAATGTGGGGAATTACATCATTTGCTCATGTTAAACAAACTTTGCATTTCTCAGATTAACTGAATATAGTTGTGATTTCATTCGTTTTTTTTCTTTTCATTACTTTATCTTTTTTTATGTTTATTTTTGAGAGACAGAGACCGAGCGTGAGCAGGGGAGGGGCAGAGAGAGAGAGGGAAATGTGGAATCTGAAGCAGACTCCAGACTCTGAGCTGTCAGCACAGAGGCTGACACAGAGCTCAAACCCACGAAGTTCGATATCATGACCTGAGCTGAAGTGGTCAACCAAGTGAGCCACCCAGGTGCCTCTATTTTATTTTATTTGGGAGAGAGAGAGAGACAGAGAGAGAGAGAGACAGAGAGAGAGAGAGAGAGAGAGAGATCGCACACAAGAGTGGGGAGGGCAGATGGAGAGAGAGAGAGAGAGAGAGAATCTCAAAAAAGCTCCAGGCTCGATGCGGAGCCAGACGCAGGGCTCAATCCCATAACCCTGGACTCCTGACCTGAGCAGAAATCAAGAGTCGTATGCTTAAACCACTGAGACACCCAGGTGCCCCTCGGGGACTGTATTTTCATTTGGCACTGAGCCCCACAAATTCTGTCACTGCAAAGTCCCCACCAGGCCACGTACCCCCTCCCCCACCCCACCCAACCTCCTCCCACAAGACCCTCCCCTCGACCCCACCGCGCACTAGTCTCCCTCAGAATGAAATCCAAACTCCTCTCTGGGCCCACAGACCCCGCCAATCTGGTCCTCGAATCTTTGCTGCCCTCGCCGCCCTCGTCCACTCGGCTCCAGTCACGGTCCCCACCTTTCCGTCTCAGGGTCCTCCCACTGGCTGCTCCTAGGCCTGGAATGTGGCTGCCTGCTCAGAGGGGCCCTCCTGGCCCTCCAGCTACAGCGGCTGACCCCTGCCCAGGTCTTCTGCTCCCCAGCACTCACAGCGGAAGCTAGCCGTCTCCTTGTTTACCTGTTCATGGTCTGTCTCCCCCACCCACACCCTGGTGCTCAGAATGTCAACAGGAGAGCAGGGTCATCTTAAGCCTGCAAGCCTCAGTCACTGGTCACAGGTCACAGTGGAGCCCCACCCCCTAGAACAAAGCCTGGCCAGGAGCAGACGCTCCCTAAACAACTGGTGCGTGATGACACACTTTGCCTGAGAAGTGATGACAGACTCTGAGTGACAAGTACCCTCTAGTGTGGGGCGGCAGGCCCGGTCAGTGCGAGCCCATACATGGCACGGTGTTCTCCCCTGATCCCAGGCCCAGTGAGCCCCCCCCCCACTTCCCGCACTCCCCACCTGGATCCTCAGTGCCCCTGAGATCAGCACATGGTGTCGGGCAGTGCCAGCCCCTCCCACCAGGCTCCCCCATCCTCCAGGGGGACAATGTACAAAGGGCCACTTCAGCACGGAGCTTCAGCTCCATCTCTAGCCCACAGGCCTGAGGTGGGGGAGGGGAGGGGAGGGTGTGCCCCAGCCCTCGTCTGTCCTCTTGGAGCCTGCTCTAGCACAGGGCCAGGAGGGTGACAGATTCAAGCTATAGTGCAGAGAGGCTTTGTTACAGGAGCTGCGCCTTGTGGCCTGGGGGAAATGCCCTTGCACAGCGAGAGGATGAGACACATCAATGCACAGGGTCGGCGGTGAGCCAGTGCAGAAGGCGGTCCCCGTGTACCCAGGTAGCAGGAGTGGAGTGGCGCTCCCCCATGTGTAGAGGGCACAGTTGCGAGGTGCAGCCGTGCACTCAAGAGGCTAAAGTGCTGTAGGGTGAAGGGAGAGAGACGAGCAGACCCGGCAGGGTCTGGGCCAAGCTAGAGGGCAGAGGCCTGGGCTCAGAGTTGGCTCCCATCCTGCCTGGGACCCTCTGCCGCAAAACCAGGCACAAAGAACTTGCTCAAATTGTGGTTCCGGAAACCTGAGCTGATAACCCGAGACGTGACCATCCACCCAGTCTCCCAGGCCAGGAGCCCGGCAGTCATCCTGAATCTGGCTTCTCGCTGACCTCGAGCTCCCCATTGCCAGGCACATCGCTTCAATGCCCAGGTACTCGTCGTCCCACCCGGCCCCCTGTGCCACTGTCCCACACTGCCTGTGCCACCATCCACACTCACCTGGACATCAGCAGCAGCCTTGCCAGGGAAGGGGTTCCTGGCTTGAGCCCCACGAGCCTAGCAAAAGCCACATCTGATGTTGTCCCTCTCAGCTTGGAACACCTGCTCCCAGGATAAAGTCCAAATCCTCTAGGAGGCTCCAAGTTTCTGTGTAATCTTTCACTCCCTGCCAAGGTAGGCTCAGCTGAACTGCACTTCCCCCAGACTGAGGAAGGACTGAGCTGCCTCACCCCTGGCCTGCCCCGCAGGGCTCCTCACCCTACACTGGACACTGCTGAGCAACTCTCCTGGGGCCCCAGCACAGAGCCTGATGCAAAGGAGGTGCTGACGACAGCCCCCCTCCGCCCCCAAATCCACACACCTGCAGCTGCAGTCAGTGCTGCTGGGCTCTCACAACTGGTCTGGGGTTGGAAAAAGTCTAGTCCTGCCTGGGCAAGGCACACCCCGATGAGGTGGCTCATGGACAGGAACTCGACGGGTCCCCCACAATGGGAGGGAAGTGGTGGAGAGCGGAGACACGGGGAAGGGCTCCAGCCTTCAAAGCGCTCTGAGCAGGATGGCTGATGGTCCTGAGGAGACCCGGCAAGGAAGGAGGGGAAACAGGAAGGGATCTCAGTTCACCCCTGGGTGCTCAGTTCGCCCCTGGTTCACCCCATCAGTGCCTGGCACTATGCCCGGCTGCTGCTGGCTCAAAGGATGGGCTGGGACCCTGGTTCTGCCCCCCGCCCCCATCTCTGGAATCCTACTCTCTTGGAGGCAGAAAAGCGGGGGCTGGTAACACCGCCTCACGGGGATCTGGGGAAGTGACCAGGCTGCTCCTGGCCCAGATCCTACAGCTCCGGCTCTCTGGGAGCCCAAGCAAGGTCTTCCACCTCCTTCAGGAGAGGTGGCCTGGAGCAGGTGCGCCTGGGGAGCCTCTGTGGAGCTGGAACATAGAGCCCTTTCTCTTTTCCCTTCCCAATCCAACTCTGCCCACCCCTGCCTTCGAGGGGCCATGGTGCCCTCGGCTCAGGACCCGACTGTCTCCACCGGGGGACACTCAAGAAGCATTCACCAAATGGCACAGGGCACCATGCAGGGCTGTAGGCACCGGGGCCTGCTCCTTCATATGGAGCCGCCAGTCTGTTCTTGCTCCTCTGATTAGTCTTTTCCCTCTGCTAGATCCCGAGAGCATTCCGGAAAAGGGCCGCAAGTGCCCAAATGTCCCACTGAGTGTGAGAAAGAAGAGAAAGGAACAGCAGTGACCAGACCATCACCACAAGGGGACAGAGTCATTCAGGAGTCAAGTGGCCAGGGTCCAGGCCTTAGCAATGCCACTAAGCTTGCCGGGAGAGCCTGAGCACCAGGTGAAGTGCTCCATCTTGTCTCACCATCACGTGACCATTTCACAGAGGGGGAAACTGAGGTTTGGAGAGGGGACAGGACTCGCCCCAGGTCAGGCAGCAGCGAGCTGTGGAGAGGTCCCGGCTCAGCAGAGACCACGTGCGTGCCACTGCAGCTCACCAATGCTCAAGACCTCCCCGTTCCTGCCGGACCTCAGTTTCCCCCACTGACCACCGGGGGCACAGACTGGATCTCCCAGCTTCTGGCTGGCTTGAGTGTTCCAGGTTCTAGAAGGCCCACATTCTAGGTCTGCTGCTCCATCTTCCTCCTCTGAGTTCCGTGATCCCGCTTCTCTGGTCTGGATCACGGGGTTCTACTTTCCAGGTGCTGTGTTCTGGTGCCTGGTCCCCAAGTTCGCCTCTCAGAAAGGTCTGCAGCCCAGGCAGGTTCTCCAGCCCACATGCTTCGTTTTCATTCCCTGTATTCTCTCCCAGCCCCCGGCAGTCGGGGCCCACAGGTCACCACCTGAAGCTCCAGTTCCGTCGGCCCTCGGGGCTGCTTTAGGGCATGAAAATAGCTGGGGAGGCCTGTCCCAGGCCCCAGGTCACTGGGCTGAAGGGGATCCTGGAGATCATACTCACAGCTGGGCAGGAACCCCCGTCCCCACTCTTCCCTGTGTCTCCAGGCCCACGTTTCTGACCACCCCCAGCCCTGCTGGCTTCTGCCCCCACCAGTCCGCACGGCGACAGCCCCCAAGATGGCACTTCCCGAGGACAGAGACCTTGGGTCATTTTTCCTTGGGGTCAGAGCCTGGTACTTCCTTAGTGGGTGTCTGTTAAGCACTTGCAGAATGAATTAACCAGGTGTGCCCGGAGTCCCGGCAGGATTACACACTGTCACAGCCTCAAAGACCAGAGTTCACATATGACAGAGATGCTCACGCTGTGTGTGCGTGCAGGTGATGTGCTCAAAAACACAGACACGTCACACCCTCAAGTCAGCAGAGCTGTGCCCTGGCACCTAGCCTGGGCCCTGGCACTTGGCTGAATGACAGCTGACCGAATGAATGGGTGCTCTGTACTAGGTATATGGGGGAGACGGACATCGAATCCTCACCCAGGATCAAGGCTCAGCTGTGGTTCCAAAGACCATTTCCACGAGGTCAAACTTGACTACATTGTACGAGGACCCCCTGGAAAGGCACTTCGGGGCCAGAGTCAGTAAGGAAGGCAGTCAACAGTGCTACACACCCACCTGGGCACCCGGATGGAGGTGAAGCAAATAGCCCTAGGGCCACCTCTGGCTGGGAGGGGCAGAGGGCATCTTGGGGTGGGGTGGGGTGGGGTGGCTTTCCAGGTGGAGGTGGGAAGGTGAGGGCCCTGAGGCCTAACCCACAGGACAGGAAGGACAGCAGAGGTTTGAATGGAATTCTGGGTGTGCTACATCTCTCGCTGACCCAAATTCCGAGAAAGAGAGACACACAGGCTAAGCTGTCTGCAGGCGCGCCTGTTCTGGGGGATGGGCCCGGGGCCAGGGTCCCTCTGGAAGCCACTCACACTTGGTGACCCCAGAGTCTCAGGAATGGGGAGCTGGCTGTTCTCAGGGCACCTTTTCTTAGACCTCTCTCCTTTACATGGTAACTTCATTTTTCTGGTTATAAAGGTTTCACCTACAACCTAGGAAATGTGAAAACCACGGCGAAAGAAGGGTAATATCACCCACCATCCCTGGGGCTAACATTTGGCCTAAGTTCTCACACGCTTTTTTTCCCGTGCACCTTCTTGCTGGAATGAGCTATCGATGTGGATTTCCTGCCAGCTTTTGGACAGCAAGCATTTTCTCTAAGGAGCTTTGTCCTCCGCATGGGAAGACCCAGTGCAGACCTGAGCCCTGGGGACTTTGCTCTCCTGGGCTTCTTCCCATCCCCCTCAGACCTGACCTGGATCCTGCAGACAAATGCTCCAGCTGGGGACCGGAGTGGGGGAGGGGTACGGCCACATAGCCCTGGGCTCTCCTCTTACAAGCCACAAAGGGACTACCAACCACTCCCCAGGGTGCTCTGGGTCAGTCCCAAGCACCTCGGGCCTTCAACGTTCCCTCTGTGAAATGGGCACGTTTGGCTAGCTATCTGGCCTCAAGGCTCCCCAGCCTGGTCTCTTCTCTGGGCTGCAGGGACAGTCGCCTGAACTGGGCTGCACCTTACAGCTGCTTTCCCTGTCCACTCCACTGGCATCTCAGACCAGGCCCTCAAGGTTCTCAGCATCTTGTGGAGCAGCTGGATGGAAATCCTGGCAGGGTGGGTCAGCCTGGCCCTTGGGGTGGGAGTCAGGCAGGGCTTCCTGGAGGGGTCTTAAAGGATGAGCCAGCACCTGCCAGGAGAGGAGGGGAAGGCCACTGCAGACAGAGCGATAGCATCTGCAAAGGCCCAGTGGCGGGGTGGGGCGAGGGTGGGGGAGGTGTGTGTGGGGGAAGCCAGCACCTGGATTCTAGTCTGGGTGGGGTGCTGGTGCATTTCGCCCTCCCCACATGCCAGTGCCTGGAGGCACACCACAGAGTCTGTTACATCCCCCACTGGTGGCTGCAGGACCACTGCCCCTACTCAGGTATGGCCTCGAACTTCCATGACAGCAATAACACGCCAGGCCCCACAGCAGTCCTGGACACCTCTGAGAGGGGGTTTGCCTGGGGGCCCTTTGGGGCCAGGCTCTGTGGTTTATTGGCTCTGACAGAGGTCATCCCGCACAGACAGAATGCCCTCTGACCCATTCCCTGGACCTCTCCACCGTGGTGGAGGAGCCTCACACCCTCTGCTCTAGTCCTTATGGCAGGTATGACCTTGGACCCGTCACCCACACCCTGTGGGGCTTGGCTCAAAGACTGGAGACTGATCTGGGCTGTTCCAAGGTCCAGATGGGACCAGAGCTGGCTCTGCCTGAACTGACCACAGGGGTTCCCAAACACCTACTATGTGCCAGAGCCCCCAACACTGCCTCTTTGTTTCTCTCTCCCACCAGCCCGGAGGCAGGATCTCTTCCCACCACCATCCCTTACAGACACAGAAGGCCCCTGGATGCAGGTTTTCTGACCCTGGGATGTGGGCATAGGTGAAAATGTAGAGCCACACCTCCAAGCCACAGCTAGAACCAACTGAGATAATGTGTTACTGCTTCAGAAACTGTAGAGTGCAGACTCATTTATTTATTTATTATTTTTGCACAATGGGCAAGGCTCCGTTCTGCAGGACCCCTCCCAGCTGTGTGACCCTACTAAGTCACCTGTCTAGGGCTCAGTTTCCATTGAACGAAATAAGGATTACATCAGCACCCCCTCCCAGGGCTCCTGAGATACTGAAATGAAATCAAGCAAGAAAGCACCAGCCCCTCACTCCCATCGGAGCCATAAATGAGTTCGGACCATTAATATTCACGGTCCTCAGAGATGGCCCGGAAGGCACCTTCTCCATCTTTTGCCTAAACCGGCCAATCTGCAATGCTTCCGGAAGTGGCCCTCACCTGTCCCACGACCCATCACCATTCATTAAGCAGTTAAGAAACAGTCATCAAATGCCTTTTGCATGTTAGGCAAGGTGCCGGCGCCCAGAGAGTGCCTGTGTGCCCAGCCTAGAAGCCCCACCTGTCATGGGCAGCCCTCCCTTGTTCCGCCTTCCCTGGCCACCATCGCTCACCCACCATGATTCCCCCAGGCTGTGTGCCAGGCCCGGGTTAGCAAGAGTGGGGCCAAGATCGACCAGTCCAGAGTATTACACAAGCTCTGTGGGGTCTGTGGCCAGCTGTGACCTGTTTCCAGAAGGAAACAGCAGCATCAGGTGCCTGGATAAAGGCAAATTGGGGCGTGGGGGGTCAGTGTGGTGTGATGTGTGCAGAGCTGGGTTAGGGTAGCAGGGGGCAGAGGCTGAGAACACAAGCAGGGGCAGGGTCATAGGGATCTGGGTTAAGGACAAGGGAGTCTCTTAAAGCAGCCTGAACTCCACTGGGCCGGGCAGCGGTTCTGGGAGTCTGCAGGCCTCTGTATCCCCAGGACAACATTTTAAAATCTGGGTTTCCAGCCCCCTCTCCCGTAGTGGGATTCTGACTCAGCGGGGTGTGGCAGGGCCTGGGAAGTCTGTATTTTCCCCAAGCCGCCCAGGTGAGGCTACACGGGGCTTCCAGAGACAGAGCCCCAGGACTATGGGGAAGAAGGGAGTGGCAATCAGGGCCACAAGGAGGGTGGCCTGGAGGCCAGGACACCAGTGACGTGGTTGTCTCGGGCGTCCAGGCTTCAGAGACCGTTCCATTTTGAGTGACTGAGGGGCCTATCCAAGGGGCCCCATCGGGCTATGGGGGTCCTACAGGCTGGATACAATCGCAGCCCCACCACTTCTCGGCCCTGTGCCCCGGGCCCCAGGCACCCTCAAACTGCCAAATGGGGAGAATAATAGTACCTGCTTCAAGGGAAGTTAGCAGGCGTAGCTGAGATGATGCCGACAAAGTGCTTGGCCCAGCGCCCAGCACATAGTAAGTGCTCGATAAATAGCAGCAAATTATGACTCAGAGGTCAAGGTGGGGTAGAACAGCCTGGGAAGTCATCCATTATGGGCCCCGGTCAATCAGAATCCTGGAGACTGCCTCTGGCCACCCTCCCTTGCTTAGACCCCCATCTGGGCTGCTGCTTCTGGGAAGTTCCCAGCCTGCCAGGAGAGGGCAACTGGAGGTCAGACCCCGAGGAGGCCCCAGCGTCAGAGCAGGCTCTGGCCTCCTGCCTTGGCACCTCACCCTGCCCCTCCCAGGGGATTCCTCCTTCAGCAGGAGCCAAAGTCTAGAGTCAAACAGGCTCTAAATTCATAAAACAACGGAGTAATTAGGGTGTGTGAATGATTATTTCCAACTTTATTTTTCTAGATAAAACGAAAATAAGTGGGCCAACAGGGGAATTTCCACTTGGGGCGGTGCAAGAAAACGTATTTTGGGACCCCGTTAACTTCCTGGGTTACAGGCAGTGCTGTGGGCCCATGTCAGCCCCACTCTAGACCACAGGAGGGCGGACCACTACCCTTCTACCATGCCTGCTTTCAGCCCCGCCCAAAGCCTCACTTCCCCTTCCCTTCTGGCAGGTGTGGCTAAGCAGGGTCCCTGTGACCATCCCTCCATGGTGTGAGGCTGCCCTCTGGAGGGTCAGTCTCCTCCCACAGGGATGGAAAGGGAGGAGGAATGGGTAAAAGAACAGGGATGCTCCCTGGGGCTGAAAGTCATTCACTCATTCATTCATTCATTCATTCAAGCTCCTATAGGATAGGGAACTCACGGCCTAGTGGAACATGCCACAGCAAACACACTGAAGAAAGAGAAGTGGTGCTCTGCCCAGCCCACAGCAAGGAGCCTCTCTGCACAACGAACAGATGCTCAAGCCGAGAGGCAAAGGATGGGTGCTCGTTAACAAGACAGAGCCTCCATTCCCCCATCTGCAAAAAGGATTATCACAGTACCTCTATCACAGGTTGTTGTCCAGATGCAATGTTAGCTACTAATATTTTTATGGGCAGGCAGGGTACACACGAGAGGGGCTGCAAGGCCAGAGAAACAGCAGAAGGGGGGGAGGGTCTGTGGGATTTGGGGTGGAGGAGGCTTTTGAAGGGTGACAGAGTTTCAGGGCACATAGGAAGAAGTGGGTGGAACAGACATTCAGGCAGAGGGAACAGCATAAGCAAGGGAATAGAATCTGACGTTTGAGACCCGTCTGGACCATTTCTCAGAGCTCTGTCAGGTTAATGCTTGGGATCCAGTTAGGTCATGCTGTGCAGACAGCCCAAACCAGGCCAAGGTCAAGAGGATCCAGAGCAGAAGTGACGCAGGGTCAGAAGTGCAGAGGTTCCCAGGAAGGAGGGCACCAGTCCTCCTTCCCCTCTGCCCTCCATCTCACCACAGGTTACTTATTCAGAGTGGTCTCTTGTCCTGGCCTCAGCCTGTCGGATGCCTCCCTCTCTCAGCTACAGTATGGCCTGACAGCTCTCCAAGTCTCTGGAGCCTTCTCTCCTTATTCAACCATCCTTTATTAAGCACCTACTGAATGCCTGGGTGCTAAAACTGGCATGGACCAGCTCCCACTGCGAGAAGGTTAAGCTGTTGGTAGCCTCAAATGGGCCTTGCTGGAAGATTTACACCATGGAAACCTGCCAACGCTGTTTATCAGGTACCTTTTTCTCCCAGAGGGCCTGTTGCCAGCACACCATTGCCCCCTGCCCAAGCAACGGACACAGAAAGGCAGGCCCCCGCCTATAGGGACTCACACACAAGAGGAAGACGATAGCCTACTGGAGCAGGCTGTGTAGTCTTCCAGGACGCAGGGGTGAACTGGGAGACCCATTCTGGAAAAGGGGGCATAAATGCCCACTAGAAACTGAACCAAGCTGTTCAAATAGCACTAGTGTGCCTCGTTCCCATTTTAGAGGCAAGGAAACAGAGGCACAGAGAGGCAGAGTCACCAGTCCACGTTCACACAGTAAGAAGTGGCAGAGTTGAGATTTGAACCTGGGCCACTGAATCTGGAGTCCTTGCTTTTAACTTCTGCCCTTGACTGTCCCAAGGTGCAATTATTGCAATGCCCAGCCCCCCCCCCCCCCCCCCCCCCCCCCCCCCCCCCCACACACCGCTAAGCAGCCAGCACAGTGCTACGCAAGACCATGGAGGCCCAACTGGTTTTGCTGCCCAACTAGATTCCATTCTCCTGGGGCTAAGGTCTGTGTCCTCTCCACCCGGCTGCCCATGACAGTGCCCCTCGCAGGAAGATATTGCGTTTGTTGGTCTCAGTGTCTGAAGAACCTTCTGGAAGGGAGCCCTGGTCCCCCATGTGCAGGGCTAGGGCTGACTAGGAGGAAGGGGTGCATTGTGCAGCAAGGAGAACAAAGAGGCTTTGGCCTTGAGGAACACAGCAGGGTCCGTTGAATGCCATGGCTAAGGTGCCCATAGGGGCACAAGGAGGACCACCCTGCCCCGGCCACGGCCCACTGCTTCTCTCTTCTTCCAGAATAGCGTGATCACACGGACTTGCAGGGCCCCCAGCCCTGGCTTCCCTGGGTCACATCCAGCCCTCACAGGATCCTCATCGCCACAGGGTAAAGTGAGCCTGGCCCACCAGCTGACATCAATGCCCCCGTTTTCCAGGTACACATACTGGCACAGCGGCCAAGGATTTTCCGAGGCCTTCTCAGGGGCTGGGCTCCCTACACTCATCACCTCATGCAGATCTCCCCACAACCCTGTGGAGGAGTCTCCCCGTTTGACAGATGTGGACACTGAGACTCAGAAAGCGGACTTGCTTGGGGTGGTCCAGCCACCGGCAGATGTGGGCCAAGCAGCCCTGACCACAGCAGGGACCCTGGGCAGACTCCAGAGGGGCTGCTGAGCCAGATGGCAGCACTGCCGCCCCATCAGCTCCTCGCTGTCCTTGGGAGCTTGCGTGTGCCAGCTCGCTGGGATGGCCTGACACCTCACCTCCACCTGGCCCTCCTTCCCTTCGTTCACGTGGGTCACTCCCATGCCTGACCAGCCCCCCTTCCACAACTCTCCACCCCGACCAGGCACTCACATCTCACAGCCTCTGCTCCAGCCATTCCCTCTACCTAGAGTGCTCTTCCCTTTAGTGCTGAGCAAGCCAACTCTTCCAGCAACTTCTCTCTCCTCCCTGGGCTGGCAGAACCTCTTCCAAACTTTCCCAAGACCCTGTGCCTATCTCCTCAGCACCCGGAGGCCTGGATCTTCAGTACCTGCCCTGCCCGGGGAGGTGACCCGCCAGTATCCACAGCTCCCCATCAAGGCAGGTCATGACTGGTGTCCCAGGAGTGGCAAGGAGTGCTATGTGAATGGGGCAGTGCCAGTTCTGGGGGGCCATGGAGGGGTCTCTCTGGGGTAGTATTCCTGCCCACAGGCCTTCGAGGGAGTCTTCCAGAGCCAGGAGAGTCACCTGACCTCCAGCTACTAGGGCTGGCTGAGACCCACCTCTGCTTCTCATGGCACTCCAGCTCAGGTGCCACCATTCTGACTTACATCCAAGCTATCCTCCCCAACCCAGCTTCCAGAACCCACTATTTGCAGATATTGATAGAGCCCTCCTCCAGCCAGGTTCCCTTCCCCACCCTGGGCAGTGCAGTGAAAAGCACATGAGCCTGGACGCGCCCCCCACCCCCTGCCCCAAACCCAACGAAAGGACTAGGGGTGCTCTCCCCACGCCCCTCCGCCTGGTCCAGACAAGCAGCCACAGTCCCAGCCTCTGCACCCGCCCTGTTCCAGGACCCCGCTGGAGGCTTGGGGAGTGGGGAGCACAGCTCACAAAGAGCCTTTTGAGCCCAGCGCCTAGGGGATGCCCCTGCCCAGGCCTAGGGAGGGGATCTAAGGCATGAGGCTTTGCCCTCCAGGGCCTGGGAAAGGTCCTGGGGCCAGCCTGTTGGGGGAGGGGGCGTCAGAGCCCAGTAGTCTCCCTGGAATCCCGCCCCCACATCCTTGTCTCTATGCCCCCAACCCTGGTCCTGGGGCTCCCACTCCCGCCCATAGGGTGAGGCTCAGGGAGGGAGGGGGCTGTGGGAGTCCTGACGGCTTGGCGGGGTGGGGGTTGTGCCGGGAGCCCAGAGATGGAGGCGGAGGGCCAGGAGTGCGGGGATGGAGGGGCTGCGGCTAGGGTCACCCTGGACGTCAGGGTCAACTCACCCATCTTCAGCCTGGTCTCAGCAGCGCAGGCAACAGCAGCGGCGGCGGCAGCAGGGATGGCTGCGCGGCCCTTAAGGCCCCGGCGGGCAGATGCTGGCGTCTGCTGCAGCCTCTGACCCCATTTCAGGCTCTGGCGGAGGCTGAGGCATGAGCCCGGCATCGCGGGCCTCGCGGCCCCGCGCCCGGCCCATAGCCCCGCCTCACGCCCCCACCTCCACCCCTTCCCGCGGTCCAGGCAGGGCCGCCAAAGCTGCACCCTGGGACGCGGCGCGGGGAAGGGGCCCCCCGGGAGGGGTGTGTGGGGCGAGAGGGGTGCCAAAGGCAGGCCAGAATGTGGGGAGCAGAGGTGCCGGCTCCAGCCTGGCTTGGCAGCTCCGGACCCCGCCCCACCCCCCACCGGAGCCCCCTCCCTTCCGTTCACAGTGCCCAGCTGGGCCTGGGCGTGGGAGTGGGAGCCCAATAGTCTCCCTGGCATCCGGCCCCCACCTCCCTGTCTCGAAGCCCCCAACCCCCGGGCCCGGGGTTCCCGCTCCCGCCCCTAGGGTCATGCTCAGGGAGGGAGGGGGCTGTGGGAGCCCTGAAGGCGTGAGGGGGGGGGATTGTGCCGGCAGCGCGGAGTTCAAGGCGGAGGGCTAGGAGTGCCTGGATGGAGGGGCTGTGGCGCGGGTCCCCCGGGACGCCAGTGTCAACTCACCCGTCTCCAGCATGGTCTCAGTAGCGGAAGCAACAGCGGCGGGGGCAGCGGTGGCGGCGTTGGTGGCTCCGCGGCCCCCGGGGCCCCAGGCTGGGAGATGCTGGCTTCCGCCGCAGTCTCTCGTCCCATCCCGGGATCCGGTGGCGGCTGCAGCGGGCTCCAGGCTTCGCGGGCGTCGCGGCCCCGGGCCCGGCCCCTATCCCCTCCTCACGCCCCCACCTCCACCCCTTCCCGCGGTCCAGGCAGGGCCGCCTGGCTGCACCCTGGGCCGCGGCGCGGGGGAGGGGCCCCTCGGGAGGCACGCGTGGGGCGAGAAGGGTGCCGAGGCGAGTCCCGAGCGTGGCGAGCAGAGGTGCCGGCTCCCGCTAGGTTCCGTGGCTTTGGACCCCGCCCCACCCCCCACCGGAGCCCCCTCCCCTCTGTTCGCTGCCCCGCGCTGGGCCTGGCGAGGGGCGCGTCGGAGCTGTGGGTACCGTTGACAGTTAGACCTCTGTGCGCATGCGCAGTGGTTGCCTCTTCTGAAGTGCGCAAGCGCGTTTGTGTTTGGCGGGATCCCTTGTTGCCGGTTACTGAGAAGTGGCAGCTCCCCAAAGGCGGATCCTCACTGCTGGGGTGTTGTGGCCAGGCGGGTTTGGCCTGTCTCCGGCGCTAGTGTTGGGCTCGGGAGGCAGTGGAAAGGGAGGGCGGGGTGAAGTCTCTGTGGAGCCCGCCGGCTTCGCAATGAAGAGGATTTGGCGGTTCGGGAGGGAGAAGGGCATGTCGCCCTTGGGCTCCGCTTCTGGCTTGCAGAGGCAGGCCAGGGGCGTTGGGCAGAAGAACAATACAACTGACAACTTGCTGCTGGGTTACCATGTCCAAGACAGAGATCTCAGAAAGATCCACAAGGCTGCCTGCGTGGGCAACGCAGCGCAAGTGCAGCAGATTCTGTTCTTCGCGGAAAATGGCGTGGATGATAGAGACAAGATGAACAGGTAATAGGGGCTTGGAGGCTGGCAGGGAGGAGGTGGGAGGGACCTGGGAGAAGAGCACACCTGGCCTAGCTCTACCTGTGCATCCTAGCCCTCCCTCGGGGGGCTGGGTTCTCTTCCCTCCTGAGGTCCCGCTGCCCCTCGGTCGTGGGAACCCTACGTGGTCTAGCACCAGGCCGACAGCGTGAGCGGCAAAAACAGTCTTCAGCTGCCCTGGCACGTACCCGGTAATTCCTGAAAAGACTCTCAAGTTTGACTTGATTTACCCAAATTTCTTTTTTTTTTAATTTTTTTTAAAATTTTTTTCAACGTTTATTTATTTTTGGGACAGAGAGAGACAGAGCATGAACGTGGGAGGGGCAGAGAGAGAGGGAGACACAGAATCGGAAGCAGGCTCCAGGCTCTGAGCCATCAGCCCAGAGCCCGACGCGGGGCTTGAACTCCCGGACCGCGAGATCGTGACCTGGCTGAAATCGGACGCTTAACCGACTGCGCCACCCAGGCGCCCCTACCCAAATTTCAATAGTAATACACACGAAATTAAGTGTCGACAACATGTTGTTTTTAATGGATTCATTTTTATACCATAACGTCATAGAAAAGTGCATAATGGGAGAAAGAATTCCTGTAATCAACTTCTGGGCTAGAAATTCTTGGGACAAAATCCAGTATCCAGTTTATGTCTGTGTACACTTAGGTGTGTGTGCTATTTCCTGAGGGACCTTGGAAGGACATTTTGAAGTGGAAGATGGCTCTGAATAGGAGGACTCCTTTTTCTCAAAATGTGTACCCTTCCTGTATTTGTCAGTGTTAGGTAAAGCAAATGAAAGCATCCTGGTTTTAAGAATTTTGAGCTACACATGCTCTTCTTGTGATGTCATTAAGGAAATTTTTGGACTCACTATCTTGTACATCTGAAACTGATAGAACACTGTATGTTAACGAACTGGAATTAACCTAAGAACTTATGTTTTTATATAGGAGGTAGATTTGCCCTTCCAGATATCAAAATGTACCTGAAATTTCCACAAATTATTCATTTACACACAGCTGAAAAGACAGATAAAGGAGTGGTGCAGAGTAGAACATGACCAACGCTCAAATATACATAAGACTTTTGAATTTGATACTGGTGACATTTCATATTAGTAGGAAAAGGTGAATTATTCATAAGTAGTGGAGAAACAGCCGATTTGGAGAAAACTTGTTAGCATTTTATCTCCCTAAAATAAGTTCCAGATGGGATATCAATTTAAAAATTGTAATATGCAAAATAAGAAAAGTAACAGAAAAAAATCCCACAAATGCCTATTTACCCATCCTAAGAATGACTTGAAAAGCAAGACTTTTGGGGGGTGCCTGGGTGGCTCAGTCAGTTAAGCCTCTGACTCTTGATTTCGGCTCAGGTCATAATCTCAGGTGTTCGTGGGTTCAAGCCCTTTGATGGGCTCCCTGCTGTCAATGTGGAGCATGCTTGGGATTCTGTGTTGCGCCTGCCTCTCTCTCTCTCTCTCTCTCTCTCTCTCTCTCTCTCTCTCTTTCTCTCTCAAAAAAAAAAATTGGGGCCCCTGGGTGGCTCAGTCGGTTAAGCGGTCTGACTTTGGCCCAGGTCATGATCCCGTGCTTTGTGGGTTCGAGCCCCGCTTCAGGCTCTGTGCTGACAGCTCAGATTCTGTGTCTCCCTCTCTCTCTGCCCCTCCCTTGCTTGCACGCTGTGTCTCTGTCTCCCCAAAATAAATAAATATTTAAAAATATTTTTTTAAATCAAGAATCCTGGAGATTGATTTAGCAACATAAACAACTAAAAGCCTCTATCAGAAAATAATATTATTAAAATGAAAGACAATGCACTTGCAAATATTTACAACATATTTGTATCAGACAACAGAATCTATCTTCGTTTTACAGGGAAGTCTTTGAAATCAAAACGAACAAAAACCTGTAATTTGAAATCGTGCAAAGTATTTCTTTGCATATCTACAAGGGACCAGTGGACACAGGGAAATATAGTGTCCCTGGGAAAAAAGAAATTTAAGTGAAAAAGGGACTGAAATACAGTTTTCCATCTACAACCTTTGTGAAAATAGAGTGATGGTGCTTATACTGCCGCTTAAAGTTTAAGTTGTTTTCGACTTTCCAATAGACAATTTGGTGTAAGTACCACATTTAAAAAATAGGTATTCCTTTTACCCATCAATTTTATTTCTACTAAAATATCTTTAGGAAATCACTAGAGATAAATGACATACATTTTGCTTTTCTCAGCACTATTTAAAATAGCAATGTATTAAGAAGAACTCGTATAATGGCTTTTATAAGTAAATGTCATTACATCCCTAAGATGGATATGTGATCATTGAAAGTGGCATAGATAATAGATATACACAGAGGTGCAGAGCTGTGCTTTAGTGGATCATTAAGTGAGAACAAAAATCAGTGTGATCATAGGTACACACAAGCAGACTACGGTTTTATGTTAAGCCCAAAAATGCACAAAATGTGACGACATTTGTTATTTCTGAGCCTTTGTATTTACATGCATTTTTCTTTGCCTTCAAAGAAAATCTGTGCTTTCTACAG
The DNA here is from genome assembly GCF_007474595.2 of Lynx canadensis. Lineage (NCBI taxonomy): Eukaryota > Metazoa > Chordata > Mammalia > Carnivora > Felidae > Lynx > Lynx canadensis. The sequence goes on along the minus strand of NC_044320.2, from coordinate 83,251,237 downwards.
GAAAAGGTGTATAAAGGTCCTATTAAAAGTTTATTATCAACAGAAAGGGTTTATTGTCGTTGAAGTAATCCTGGAGAAGAGCAAGAATATTGATCTTATATACATAAAAATAATTTCTCACTGTGTTAAAAAATATTTTTGGATGTACAATAAGAAAAGTGAGTTAATTAAAATGTTTTTTGAGGATTGGCATATTTGGACAACTTTTGGCCTCTTCAGAAGTAAAGGGAGTATTTTTATTTGCACTTGTAGATTTTATTATGCATATATTAAGCATATACATATGTTTTCTGTTATAGGTAGCTTTATTACGTGTAATAGGTAAATGGTTTATATTAATCATGAAAATAAAAAATATTAGTTGTGTGCTTATGAAAAAAATAAGACCTAGCAAATATAAGTGATTATTTACTGTTTCAGAAGTATGCTTTCCTTTATATACCTTTCTTTAAAAAATATTGAACTTGGGGCGCCTGGGTGGCGCAGTTGGTTAAACGTCCGACTTCAGCCAGGTCACGATCTCGCGGTCCGTGGGTTCGAGCCCCGCGTCAGGCTCTGGGCTGATGGCTCAGAGCCTGGAGCCTGTTTCCGATTCTGTGTCTCCCTCTCTCTCTGCCCCTCCCCCGTTCATGCTCTGTCTCTCTCTGTCCCAAAAATAAATAAACGTTGAAAAAAAAATTAAAAAAAAGAATATTGAACTCTCCAAATGTATTTATCCACTCTTTCCATCCATTTATTTATCACCTAGAACCTGCACATATATTATTTAGCGGACATACTGTACCCAAGATCCTTTTGTTCTCAAAGACTTCATTTTGCACAGTATGAGCAAGATGAGGAATTTTATTTATTTATTTTCTAAAGATTTTATTGTTTTAAGTTTATTTATTTATTTTTTGAGAGGGATGGGGTGGGGGTGGGGGTGGGGGCAATGGAAGGACAGAGAGAGAATCCCAAGCAGGCCCCGTGCTGAAAGCAGGAACTTTTCCAATACACTTTTCAAAGAGTCCCAGCATGGGGCTTGAGCCAGTGAACATGAGATCATGACTTGAGCCCAGATCAAGAGCTGCACGCTTAACAGACTGAGCCACCCAGGTGCCCCAGCTTTTATCTTGTTTACTTTATGTTTTAAGTGTTATTTATTGTTGAGGGTGAAACCATGAGCAGGGGGAGGGGGAAAGGGAGAGGAGGGACAGAGCATCTAAAGCAGGCTCTGCACCAGATTTTATTTTTAAGTAATCTCTATATCCATCGTGGGGCTCAAATTTACAACCCTGAGATCAAGGTCCTATGCTCTACTGACTGAGCCGGCAAGGCACCCCTAAGATGAGAAATTTTACATTGAAGTATTAGGACTTAATCTCAATGGGAAGTTTTCCTCCTTCCTTTCAAAGTTTCTGAAGATAGGAAATTGTAAAAGATAAGCTTTACCTGCCCTTCTGAAATTTATGAGAGTAGTAAGTACTAATATTGATCACTGGAAATACTTGATTTTCGTACAATCTGTAGACCTCAATATTTAATACAATGAACTGTTCCTAGTCATTGGAATCCTGAGTTTCCTGTGGCTTAAACTTTCTTGAGAAGCAAAGTAAGAAGTCCTTAAAAATGTTTTCCTTTTGTTAATTTAGTCCTCTTTTCCTATAATGCTTTTCAGAACTAAAATTTATTTAAGTGCCAATCATATGACTAGAACTAGATGGTATATTGTATATACCATCATTTCACATAATGGAAGACACCAAGATTCTATGGTGTCCCACTATTTGGTATACCAATTATTTTTTTAAAGTCCTGCCATTTACAGTTGTAAGACATTTTGAGTTATAAATTACATTCCAATGTCAGTGTTTGTGTTAAAATGATAGTTATTACTAAACTGAGGTTTAAAATAATTTAACTGTTAACTTCGTATGTAACAGATGGGGTTTCGTAGTTTGTTCAGGCAGTTTTGGAATGGCAGTCGGTTAGTCCACAACATTAGCCAGAAATCAAGCAAAGGACTAGACTAGTTGGAAGTAGGAACGGGTGCAGGATTCTTTATCTCAGGACTTTTGAGACCTTTATCCTCCAGGATCCTAACCTTATCCATTTCATTTCAAGTATAACCCCTCTGCATGGGACACAAATAATGCTACATCTCTGTGTTTTCTAACTAGTAACTTGGGTCTTGACATGTTCAGTTTTGTAGAAGACCCTCTACTTTCCTTTGAGGGCTATCTCCTGTACTCGGTCCCTTGAATTTTACAAGAACCTAAGGAGCACCCTAAGACCAAAGAGACAGTCCTCTTTCACAAGTCATTTGGAGGGGAAAAAAGGACATCCTGATCATTCTACAGTTTCCTTTGATTCTGTTTCTGTGCCATTGCTGTTGAAACTGGTGCTGCAGTCAGGTCGTGATTGACCTTTACTCCCAGGATTCCCTTGCTGATCCAGAGTTTTCAGTCTTCATGGTGTTCCACACTTAGATTTCAAAGCTATAAAGTTTCTTTGTTCACTGCACATGCACATATGCTCAGCAGCTATCCCAAAGCACCAGCACCCTGTTGGGGCAGCTGGGCCTCCTGGCTTTCGCCATACACCCTTGTCCCTCCACACTCAAAGACCTTATGTGGAACCCATATCTTAGCCTAGACTTTCCTTATGAGTTACCCTTTGAGGATCTTGTTTGTCTTTTTTTTGGCCAGAAGATGTTAGTTGGGACCATTCTAAGCTGTCAGAGAGGTTCAAATGATGCTGCAGGAAGAGATCGGACTTCCCTTTCTCCTTTGTTAGCAGATCTGTACCCCTGCCTTTTTTTTTTTTAAGTAGGCTCCATGCCCAGCGTGGAGTCCAACATGGGGCTTGAACTCACGAGCCTGAGATCAAGACCCAAGCTGAGATCAAGAGTTGGATGCCCAACGGACTGAGCCACCCAGGTGCCCCTGGACCACCGCTTTAAATCCTGTGGATCATCTTTTCTGAAGTCATGGAAGGTCTCATCTTGCCCTTCCCAAAGTAATGAGCATCACCTAAGAGGCCATGGCCTGAGAGGCCATGTTTTGGGTATAATATCTCATTATCCTCTTATCAACCTTGTAAAATAAGGCAGTAATTTCCCTTGTTTTATAGAGGGAGGTTTTGAGCCAAAGAGAAGTGGCTTCTCCAAGAACAAATAGCTATAGGTTATAGAGCTGGGGCTTCTGGGTTCCAAACACTTTCCATTCTGGCAAGCGAATTCTAATTATTCTCATTTCTATTTGATGTGTATTTACTTTTGATAGAGGGAGACGGAGTACGAGCTGGGGTGGGGGGTGGTTGCAGAGAGAGAGGGAGACACAGAATCCGAAGCAGGCTCCAGGCTCTGCACTATCAGCACAGAGCCCGACGTGGGGCTCAAAGCCATAAACCGTGAGATCGTGACCTGAGCTAAAGTTGGATGCTTAACAACCCAGGTGCCCCTGGCAAGCTACTTCTAATTTACTAAGCTAGAATGCCCTCAATTCATGACTGGTTCATCTTCCTGTTTTTTTCTTCTTTAAGTACAGACTTAATGAAAAGCTTCTAGAACGTACAAATTTGAAGTATATGGGGTAATTAAAGTTTTGATATTTGCTCTGATATTATTTGAAATACTCTAAGAATTTGATGTATTTGGTAAATGTTTTTCATATCAGCGTTAAGATAGTAATATTATTTATCACCCTTTTTTATACATAGCAATTACGAAGTAATTTGCCGACATAAAGAAGAAATCATGCTTAAAAATTCTTTGCAAAACAGCCATCCTGGTAAGACTTTACATAGTGAATTGCTCCTGGTGGTCCTAACATAAGTAAAGTCAGAGTAAGGGTGTTTTGATAATGAAAGAACAATGAAGAAAAGAACACCAATGTGTAAATTGCATGTATATATTTTTTTTCTTTCTTAATTTCTTTCTTTATAGTCTAATGTTCAGAATTATTTAAGAAGTTAACTGTAGGTAATTGAAAATATGAGGCAGTATTATCTGAAAAGAAATTCATTATTTTAGTCATGACCCCTGAAATACCATGTGACATCTTTGTGTAATAAATACAAAAATGCTTTGTTAACTGTTTATTTAATTTTGAGAGAGAGAGAGAGAGAGAGAGAGAGCAGGAGAGGGACAGAGGAAGGTAGACAGAGGATCCAAAGCAGGCTCCACCACTGACAGCAGAGAGCCCAATGTGGGGCTCAAACTCGTGAGCTGCGAGATCACGACCTGAGCCAAGGTCAGATGCTTCACCAACTGAGCCATCCAGGTGCCCAGAGGAAAAAAGATTGTTAAGTTAATACGTTTTATGTTTCCTCCATAAACATATTATAACAAATTGCACTTGTTATAAAAATGGATCTTTTATAAAATGTTTACAAATGGAGTATATTTAGTAAATATTGTTACCTAGTGATTTGTCTCATTAAAAAATGAACCAGCCCTCAAACTGGGAATTCTACAGTACTTTCCTGGTACCATAAACAAATGGCAAATAATAAGAACTGCAAATCTTAGCTAGTGTGCAGCACTGCCAATGAGATTGTTTTTTACAGATAGCTTCCAGGAGTACCGAAGAAAAGCAATGCCTTGTTGAGAGGCATAGGTTATTTCACATATTGTATCAACAAGGTCTCACCATTATCAACTTCACTCCTCATAAATCAAGACAGAATGAGAGGGGCGCTTGGGTGGCTGCGTCGGTTAAGTGTCCAACTCTTGATTTCAGCTCAGGTCATCATCATCTCACAGTTGGTGAGTTGGAGTCCTGTGTCAGACTTCTCTGTCGGGCTCTTTGCTGACAGCTCAGAGCCTGTGTGGCATTTTCCCTTTTCCTTCTCTCTCTGCCCCTCCCCTGTACATGCATGCTCTGTATCTCTCAAAAAAAATAAACATTTTTTTAAATTTTTTTTAACATTTATTTATTTTTGAGACAGAGAGAGACAGAGCATGAACAGGGGAGGGGCAGAGAGAGAGGGAGACACAGAATCTGAAACAGGCTCCAGGCTCTGAGCGGCCAGCCCAGAGCCCGACGCGGGGCTTGAACTCACGGACTGTGAGATCATGAACTGAGCCGAAGTCGGATGCTTAACCGACCGAGCCACCCAGTCGACCCCAAAAAAATAAACGTTTAAAAACAACAACAACAACAACAAATCCAGAATGAGATATGTTGACTTCATTAGAACAATGTTTTCTTCTGTTTGTTGGAGAATTGTCATGACACTGTAATTTTGTTAGAATAAGATACTCTGTTGCCATTAGTCAAAATGTTATCTTCATAAGTATTCAAATAGGGCAACTTGGGCTCCAGAAATTATAATAACAGCACAAAGATGTTTCACAATCACACACACACACACACACACACACACACACACACACACTCACACACACACAAATGCTACTGTTGCTCCCTAGTGGTGGCACCTAGTGCACTGTACAATCTGAAAAGTAGGAAGAAAGCTTTAACCTGGGAGACTGTTACCAAAGAACTTCTGTAGGTTAGTTTTGGAAGTTACAGGAAAGGCAAAGATAGAACAGACAGCGTTTTGATCATTAAGCTGCTCATAACAGAATAGAGCTGTCCCTGCGGTTTTTGAAACAGAAAAGTTTCTGTGGTTTTTAAAAATAATTTTCAAAGGAATCATTTTTATTCATGTCCATTTGTTCACTTCACAAGTAACTCTTAAGTGCCTGTTAGCTACTAAGTGTTATCCTATTGTTGTAGAATACAAACATTCAAAAACCAGTCTCTGCACCCCAGGAGTTGTTGTTACCACTGCCATTTGTATTATTTACTCTATTTAGTGCTTACTAGGTGCCAGAGTCTCGTAGAGCTTATAATTATCATTGTCATTTTGTATTGGCATTTGTTCCAGTTACCGTAAGTTCCCGGTGAGGAATCCGAGATTTCAAGGACTGGGTAGAATCTACGGTAAGCATGCAGAGTGAGGAGTTCAGTTTGCCAGGTAGAGAGGCAGAAGGACCAACATTTGTATGTTTGACAATGTTTGTAAACTATCACGATTACGTGTTTGGCGGAGTACACAGCAGTGCAGAGGCGAAGGTGTACGAGTGAACTTGGCAGGATTTATGAGCAGCTGGGTTTTGCTGGTAGAAAACGTGTGCTATGGGAATGGTTGGGAATGAGGTGAATACCTAGGTAAGACAAGCTTATGGAAGTTTGTTAGTGCTATAGAAAGGAGTAGATCTTACCTGATAGGCCTTGGGAAATTTCTCTGGTAGAATGCTTTTAGTGGCAAATAATAGGTGACTTCTAACAGTGACTAAAACTGCAGGAACCAGAAATGTTTTGATGGTTCAGTGATGTCATCAGGATCCCAGTCGTCTCTTGTTCAGTTTTAGAGTTGGTGGTATTTTTATTTCTCCTTTCCGGGGTGGCTACTTAGCAACAGCTCCAAGTATCATATTCTCACATGGCAACATCCAGTGGGTGGGAAGGACTGCTTTGCTTTAGGTGTTTCTTTTCACTAGGAAGAGGCTTGCAGTAGACTTCCTCTAACATTTTAAAGACTAGGTTACATCACATACTCATTCCTAAACTGGTCCCTGGTAAATCAGGTACTGTGATTGGCTTAGAATAATCCTTTCTCTTTTTGAAGACGGGGTGAGGCCACCTTCTCTGTGTATGGAGACAATAAATATCCAAATAAAGTTGTGATTCTCTAGCAAGAATGAAGAATATGGAATGGCTCTTGGGGAGGGAGCCAGCAGTATTTGATGCAGGGATGTTGGAGAATTTGAAACAGAAGACTAATAAGATTAGATTTGAGTTAGGACACTCTGGTTATGGCATAAAATACAGATCACCAAGCCTTTTTCCTAAAGAGCCAGTGAATATTTTAGGTGATGTGGTTTCTCAGCTCTGCCCTTGTAATGTGAAAGCAGCTATAGCAATATGTAAGTGAAGACATGGGGCTATGTCCCAATAAAACATTATTTACAGAATCAGATGGCAGGTTGGATTTGGCCTGTGGCCGTAGCTTGCTGAACCCTCATATGGAGGATAGGTTATAGGAAACCACATAAAGAGACTGGGAGGCAAAGGAAGCTCTTGTTTTCTTAGCCTAGTATTAGTCCATTGTGAAACTTTCAGCTGTGTAGATTGAAAACGTCAGGGGGTTCAATTTATTCCATTAATATTTTTTTCAGGGCCTTGTGTCTTTCTCATTTGTTTTGCTTATTTTTTTATTCATTTAAGAAATAACAATAATATTTGGTGGCTTTTTTTTTTCCCTGCGAAAATCATCAGTTAAGAACTCATGTTTGACTAGGGCATGGGCAGGGAAAAGATAAAGCAGAGACCGAAACAGTATAGTTAATACGAATTTGTGATTCCTGAATATGAAAAGTTAGGGGGTGAGAGAGAACTCTCAGAAGACTCAGAAGTTTCCAGGTTGTGTGCCAGCATTTAAATTGGACATGAAACATGTGTAGGATTTTATCGGATGAACAGAGGAGAGCAGCATGAATGAGGACACAGTAATTATGACTTTTTGATTATTTTGGCAATGACTGCCTTTCATAGGTGTACTATATTTTTAATTTTCTTTTTTTAATATATATATATATGAAATTTATTGACAAATTGGTTTCCATACAACACCCAGTGCTCATCCCAAAAGGTGCCCTCCTCAATACCCATCACCCACCCTCCCCTCCCTCCCACCCCCCATCAACCCTCAGTTTGTTCTCAGTTTTTAACAGTCTCTTATGCTTTGGCTCTCTCCCACTCTAACCTCTTTTTTTTTTTCCTTCCCCTCCCCCATGGGTTCCTGTTAAGTTTCTCAGGATCCACATAAGAGTGAAACCATATGGTATCTGTCTTTCTCTGTATGGCTTATTTCACTTAGCATCACACTCTCCAGTTCCATCCACGTTGCTACAAAAGGCCATATTTCATTTTTTCTCATTGCCACATAGTATTCCATTGTGTATATAAACCACAATTTCTTTATCCATTCATCAGTTGATGGACATTTAGGCTCTTTCCATAATTTGGCTATTGTTGACAGTGCTGCTATGAACATTGGGGTACAAGTGCCCCTATGCATCAGTACTCCTGTATCCCTTGGATAAATTCCTAGCAGTGCTATTGCTGGGTCATAGGGTAGGTCTATTTTTAATTTTCTGAGGAACCTCCACACTGCTTTCCAGAGCGGCTGCACCAATTTGCATTCCCACCAACAGTGCAAGAGGGTTCCCGTTTCTCCACATCCTCTCCAGCATCTATAGTCTCCTGATTTGTTCATTTTGGTCACTCTGACTGGCGTGAGGTGATACCTGAGTGTGGTTTTGATTTGTATTTCCCTGATAAGGAGCGATGCTGAACATCTTTTCATGTGTGCAAAGCTGTAATCATCAAGACAGCATGGTATTGGCACAAAAACAGACACATAGACCAATGGAATAGAATAGAAACCCCAGAACTAGACCCACAAACGTATGGCCAACTCATCTTTGACAAAGCAGGAAAGAACATCCAATGGAAAAAAGACAGCCTCTTTAACAAATGGTGCTGGGAGAACTGGACAGCAACATGCAGAAGGTTGAAACTAGACCACTTTCTCACACCATTTACAAAAATAAACTCAAAATGGATAAAGGACCTAAATGTGAGACAGGAAACCATCAAAACCTTAGAGGAGAAAGCAGGAAAAGACCTCTCTGACCTCAGCCGTAGCAATCTCTTACTCGACACATCCCCAAAGGCAAGCGAATTAAAAGCAAAAGTGAATTACTGGGACCTTATGAAGATAAAAAGCTTCTGCACAGCAAAGGAAACAACCAACAAAACTAAAAGGCAACCAACGGAATGGGAAAAGATATTTGCAAATGACATATCGGACAAAGGGCTAGTATCTAAAATCTATAAAGAGCTCACCAAACTCCACACCCGAAAAACAAATAACCCAGTGAAGAAATGGGCAGAAAACATGAATAGACACTTCTCTAAAGAAGACATCCAGATGGCCAACAGGCATATTTTTAATTTTCTAAGAAATTAAGGAAAAGAAACAAACAAAAAACTATAATCAGTAGTATGTTTTTATACTAGGTCTGATAGTTCCTTTTTTTTGTAGAACAATCCCTGTTACTTCTTTTGATTCCTATCTGCCAGAAAAATGAACTAAGTCCTAGTTAGTTGGAAAAATTAACTGATTTTTCGTATTTGAAAGGAACTTGTCTATGGTAGAACATAGCGGCAATCACCAGGATTCTCTCTCTCTCTCTTTTTTTTTTTTTCTGAGTAAAATAGGATTGTTGCTTGTTTCACACTTTGTGACATCATGATTTCATCTGTTCCTTTTAAACCTTTCTTCAAAAGGATATATAGGAATGTAGGAATTTTCCAGGCAAATACCAAGAAAAAGAGATTCCAGGAAAGGTATTCTGTGACATAACCTTCCGACTGTAACCACCTGTATGACATCAACCCAAATAATAAAAATTTCATATAATGCAGTTGTGATAGAGGCACCACAACGACACCCAGATTTGATTATTCACTGGAAGATCTCACAGGACTCAGCATATAGTTGTTGCCTATGGTTTGTTATGGGGACAGGCTAGAAAGGCCAATCAGCACAGAGAAAAGGTGTATGGGGTGAAGTCCAGAGTAGACCAAGCACGACTTCCAGTAATCCCATCTTTATGGAGTTAGCAGGATGTGCTTAATTCCTCCAGCATCAAATTAGGACAGCACAAGTGAAATGTTGTCTGCCAGTTCGAGGCTTATGGATACTCAGTGCCCGAGGTTTTCATCAAATGCTAAGCACATAGGCATCTTCTCCTTAGCATGTCCCAAAATTCCAGGTTTCCAAAAAGAAATCAAGGGTACGGCCTTAAACACACTGATTTTACCAACACTTAGGCACAGTGAGCTTCTTTTACCAAGCTAGGGAATGGTGGAAACCTTCCTTAAATCCAAGATCCCAGGGAATAACCATGGGCCAGTAATTCAAGTAGGATATTCTGAGGGTAGCCATCTTTGGCCTGCTGGATGAAACCTTTTCTGCATAGGAATTACAGCCCTCAATTCATTTTTGGTAGTGTCTTCAAATTTTATTTTAATAGCAAGTAATATGATGGTTACCATGGTACTGGTTTCAGTTTCATCATCCATATGAAGTAGGTATCTGTACAAAAAAGACTAGGGCAATATTAGGTCATTATCATCTTTTTTTTTTATGTGATTAAGCTTTCATTATGATTCTTAGATACGATCAGCATAATGATTTTTGATTTAAAATTAGAATAAAATCTCAATTATATGGAAAACCCAGGTTTGATTCATATAGTGCTGAATCCCTGTTTATAGTAATATTTGGTCATATTCATCAATTGTTTTCTTGCCTAAGTACACAAATAACTTGTATTTTTGTATTTTGCTTTGTGTATTTTCATATACTTCCATATGGGAGACAGTACCCCTATTGTGTTACTTTGATCTCTATCTTAATGTTCAAGGTGACTGTATCATGGTTAATATATGCTAAGAGTAGCTTCAATGGATACCGTGTTGGGTTGTTGTACTTTGTTTGATTGTTTTTTACATTTAATGAGCCTTATTTTTTCAGCAGTTTTAGTTTCACAGCAAAATATAATAGAGAGCACAGAGAGTCTCCATATACCATACCATGCACCTGTACACGCCTCGCCTCCCCTGTTGTTAACATCTTGCACGACATTGGCCCGTTTTTAGTAGTAATTTTTTTTTCAGATCCTTTGTTCAGTTTTGAGTGACAGAGCATGTATGCGTGTGAGCAGCCAAGGGGCAGAGGGAGAGGGGGGAAAGAATCCTGTGCTGTCAGCACAGAGCCTGATGCAGGACTTGATCCCATGAACTGTGAGATCATGACCTGAGCTCAGATCCAGACATGGACGCTGAACCAATTGAGCCACCCAGGCACCCTGACAAGAGTGGCGCATTTTATATGGACACTAACTCATCATTTTCAGGCAAAGTCTCTAATTTGCATTAGTGTTCAGCCTTGCTGTTATACATTCTATGAGTTTTAACAAATGTGTAATGATGTGAATCCACCTTTGTCGTATCATGTGAAAGAGTTTCACTGCCTTAAAAGTCCTCTGTGCTTGGGCTCCTGGGTGGCTCAGTCGGTTAAGTGTCCGACTTCGGCTCAGGTCATGATCTCGTGGTTCACAAGTTCCAGACCCGCGTCAGGCTCTGGAATGACAGATCGGAGCCTGGAGCCTGCTTCCGATTATGTGTCTCCCTCTCTCTCTGACCCTCCCCCCATTCATGTTCTGTCTCTAAAAGAAATAAACGTTAAAAAATTTTTAAAAAATAGTCCTCTGGGATGAGCCCCTTTTTCCCTACATTCACCCCAACCCTTACCTCCATAGTCTTGCTCTTTCCAGAGTGTCATATAGTAACAATCATACAGTGGATATCGTTGAATGTTTAGAAAATTAAATTTCCCCACTAATTGAATGTAGGCATTCAAGATATTCTTTGCCCTTTGTTTTGTTTTGTTGCTCATCAGTAGAGGATCTGATGACATATGCCTTCCATGAAAAAAAAGCATGATTTCTCTAGATGTGTGTCACCTAATGGGGAGGGTTGAGGAAAATGACATCATGAGCCACTACATAGCACTAACATTGGGATCATCCTCTGTGATGTTCAGTGGGCCTAGATAGACTCTCTAGCAATGGAAGGAGACAGTCTCGAGAAGTTAGAACTTTATCAAATTGGAATGCCAAATTCTTCCTACTTACCTTGCCATTGGAAATAAGGCCAGGGAGAGTCTGTTTGCTATGATTTGGCCATGCTGCAAAGTACAATAGCTATGGAGCACATTTGTGAGGTGTTTCATCCTAAAACTGAACAGTCTCTCCTAAATGGCTGGGGAAGTTCTGCTGTGTTACAGCAAAATAAAAAAAAAAAACTCTCTTTTAACTTCTCTAGGAGTGGAAGTCCAGAAAAATCATGCTAGTTGCAGTTTGAAATTGTCAGCTTGTGATAATCATTCTCCTAACGATACCAGTTTCCTCCAGTGTCATAGAGTCGGTCAGTGATGGCCATTGTAAACATCAGTTCACCTGTAGGTGACAAATTCCGTAAAACCCATTCTTGCTTTTGGTCAATATAGAGGAGAAAGTAACATTTCTTAGTGCTTTAAGCCTACGAATGGTATAATAACCATTCAGTGTAGTGTGGTTTCCAGGTGTGGTCCCAAAGCAATACTTTTTAACAAATCATAAGCCGTACACCTGTAATTACCTCTATTTTTCGATTGTTGATTTAACATGTATTTTGCTTTCTTCTTTAGGATCAGATAAGAATGCTGAGGAAGATTCTATAACCAGGTAGGATTTTTGTGGATTTGTAAAAATGACATTCGTTGGGGCACGTGGGTGGCTCAGTCGGTTAAGATTGTGACTCTTGATTTCAACTCAGGCTTGTGAGTTCAAGCCCCATGTCGGGTTTTGCGCTGACAGCCTCCTTGGGATATCTTTCCCGATTTCTGTGTGCACTCCCTCTCAAAGTATAAAGGAATGACATGAAATGAAATGGAAAATGAAAGGAAAGGAAGTGAAATGAATGAACTGAAAATTATGTATTTCCTAAGGGAATGCAGAGAACAAAAGCAGTTGTTGCGTGTTCTACCCTGGACAAGACACTATATCCTATGCATAACATCTCGTAAGTTATATAGGCATTGCATAGCTTTGCAAACTAGCTGTGTTGTTGTAGCCTACTTTTTATTAGTTTGACAACTGTGGTTCAGGGAGGTTGATGAATCGACCCTGGTTCCATAATTAATGGGTAGCTGAGGGGCTTGCCTGTCAGCCTGTGCAGCTTCCACATCCATTCTCTGGTTCCTCAGCAGCACTGAGATGAAGATACAGGTCCTAGGGCAGATCAACTCAGAATCTCAAAAGTAATCATGTCGGAACTCTAATTTAGGGTTTTCTTAAGAAACCAGGTTAGTGCAAGCATTTGCCCTTATGTATTTGAGCACTAGTGCTAACAAAATAATTAGGCAGTGGTAACTAGTCCCTTGTTTTTACCATCCGAGATTTTAGGGTGGATGTCAGCTATGGCCATGGTGTCACAACTTTTACATAATAAGCGAGATGTCGTCAGGCAGCTCCTTAGATGTGGTGATATCTCCTCTTCTTGAGACAAATGAGTTTTCTGTAAGGGAAGGGTATCTAGTTGTAGACCATGTTACGTTAATTAAATTCAGTCTCTATCTCAAGGATATTGCTAGGATATTTCGAGGAGTCTCTGTTGCCTAAGTTCCCAGTCTGGTTTCCCTTTGGACTAGTACCCTTGACTAGTTGTAGGAAGCTTTTTCTTTTTTTGGAGATTTTTTTTCCCCATGACGTTTCTGTACTGTGTTTTTGCCTTTTTACTTTCTTCTCTGGGTTTCTTGGTTTTTCTTTTTCTTTTCTTTTTTCCATTAATATTTCCCCTTCTGCCAGCTAAGGACTCTCCATTTTTCCAGAGGCCAAATCAAAAGTACTTAGAGTCTCAAGATTTAGGGAACCTCAGAGATTACTTCATCAAAATACCCTCTGGTAATTCAACCTCTGTTTAACCTCCTTGCCGAATGGTTGCTTACATGGACAGTTTGAAACTCAAAAGAGATTGAAGTGACCTAGTTGGATATGATAAGTCACAGAAATGAGATTTAAATTCGGGTTCTTTTCCTTCTTTCTTTCTTTCATTTCTTTCTTTGTTTTTTTTGTCTTCAACTTGCAGACAAATATTTTAATAATAGAAATCTGGGGAGTGGGTCTAATGAATACAATGAAGGAGGGTAAGACTCGAATTAGCAGAGGAGACCAGGTTACAAGAAGAACAACACTGAGTTGGATAGGAACAAGAGTTTTAGGAAAGATGTCAGAATATGGGTGTTTATGCCAAGTGAGATAAAGGTGAATGACAGGAATGAAGGACGCAGGATTCGGGGAGTTGTTTAGAAAGGCTTATTCAAATAGAGAGGTCAAGAGGGTCGTGACCAGGTTTCTGCTTTTGTGTGTTTTGGTTTCATCGAAGGTGCGAGCATACCTCAGATTTTCTGATGAGAGAGATTAAAAGTCATTTGAGCTGCTGGGAAGTGTCTGTTTACAGCAAATAGAAATAAGATATCCCCTACTTCCACCCCAACTGAGGGAGGATAGCTTAGATCCTCTCAAGGAATTGGGGGTGGGTGGTGGAGATCCCGAACATCAGAGATGTATGGCCCAAGGCAAGCTGTCTCCTCACTCCACCTCTTTTCCTAAATCTGTGATGCCCTTCCCATGTACTTGTAGGGCTGGGCAGGGGTAGGACTGACTTGCCAAATCAGCAAGGGAGCTTCATCTGGATCGGTGATAATATGCCTATGTTGAGGTGACTGTGTGGATGACTGAGACTCCCAATTCGCTTGTTCTCCAGGAGCAGGACATGGCTCCTACCCTCGGTCATTTGAGCCCATCCTTGTGGTAGGAGTGTATGGCTTCATAGGCTAAAGATTGAAAGGTTGGGGGATGCCACAGAACCGTGCCGAAGAGTGATGTAGGAGTGGGAGCTCATAGGGAAGAAAATATTCAGGCAGCGTATAGAGAAATAGAGGCACAACTACCAGGACCATTTTGATCACAGTCTCCCTCCTTGAGTAGCTGAATGCCCCTGAAGGCTTGGAATGTCTTGCTAGTTATTATGGACCTAAATAAGGCAAGACCAGTGTGGGAACAAAGTTGGCCTTGGGAACTTTGAATCTTTCAATCTCTAGTTAGTCCTACCACTCATAACATAGAAACCTAAACTTTGATATATTTCCTTAAACGGAGATCTCCCTGACACACAAGGTAATATGTGATGCAACAACTCTGGATGTTTCACCATGATCGCCATAAGCGTAGCTCCCGTCTGTTAATATATGATGCTCTTACGATACCACTGACTAGATTCCCTATGCTGTACCTTTGGGCCTTGTGATTTATTCATTCTATAACTGGAACCCTGAACTTCCCTCTCCCCTTCACCCATTTTGTCCATCCCCCCACCTCCCCTCCCTTCTGGCAAGAGCCAAAGCTCTGCATTTATGGGTCTGTTTCTGCTTTTTCTCTGTTTGTTCATTTATTCCCCTTTTTAGATTCTACACAGAAGTGAAATCATATAGGATTTGTCTTTTTCTGTCTGACTTATTTCACTTAGCCGCATACCATCTAGGTATATCCAACATGTTGCAGATGGCAAGATCTCATTCTCTTTTATAGATGCGTAATATTTCATTGTGTGTGTGTGTGTGTGTGTGTGTGTGTGTGTGCACACGTGTGTGTGTGGATGTGCTTGTGTGTGTGTGGTCTCTTCATGTATTGGTGGACACTTGGGTTGCTTCCATATCTTGTCTCTTGTAAATAATGCTATAATAAAGACAGGGGTGCATATATCTTTTCAATTTAGTATTTCCATTTCCCTTGGGTAAATAAATACCCAGTAGTGGAATCAGTGGATCCTATGGTATTTGTGTTTTTACTTTGTTGAGGCCCCTCCATACTGGCTTTCACTGTGGCAATACCAATTTACATCCCATGACCGGTGCAAAAGGGTTGTTTTTTCTCCACACCCCGAGCAACCCTTGTTGTTTCCTGTGTGTTGAAACTGAGCCATTCTGACAGATGTGAGGTGAGAAGTCATTGTGGTAACGTCTATACATTTAATTTTCAACCATTTCAGAGCATTCCCTGCCTGTCACATTTGGTTATGGAAACTCAGACTGGGTCTTTCCTGGAGATTTCACACGTTAGCAGAGGTGGAGTCAAAATAGAGAACTGAAAGCTTTTGTTAAAACAGGGTCCACATTGTGAAAGACCTGTACTCTGATGAAAGAAATTGAAGGTGACAGAAAGAAAGAGAAAGACATCCGATGCTCACAGATGGGAGTGATACATATTTTTAAAGTGTCTACACTACCCAAAGCCATCTACAGATGTCATGCAATCCCTGTCCACATACCACCAGCATTTGTCACAGAGCTAGGCAAACAATCCTAAACGTCGTATAGAACCACAAAAGACCTTGAATGGCCAAAGCAATATTGAAAACGAGGAAACCTGGAGGTATCGCAATCTCAGCTTTCAAGTTGGATTCCAAAGCTGTAGTAATCCAAACAGGATGGTGGGTCCTGGCGTACAAAATAGACTCATAGCTCAGTGGAATAGAACCGCAAACCCAGACATAAATCCACCACTGTATGGTCAGTTCATCTTCCACAAACAGGAAAGACTATCCAGTGGGGAAAAGGCAGTCTCTTCACCAAATGGTGTTGGGAAAACTGGACAAGCCACATGCCAAAGAATGAACCTGGACCAATTTCTGTACCATACACACAAAGAAACTCAAAATGAATTAAACACCTAAGTGTGAGTCTTGAAACCATAAAAAAAAAAAATTTTTTTTTGAAGAGAGCACAGGCCGTCATTTCTCTGGCTTTGGATGTAGCAACATTTTACTAGTTATGTCTCTTGAGCCAAGGGAAATAAAGCAAGAATAAAGTGGGGTATGGGGACTATAATAAATAATATTATTTATAAATAATAATAAAATATAAATATTATAATATTTATTATAATATTATAATGAATAATATTATTTATAAAGTGGGGTATGGGGACTATAATAAAGTGGTATGGGGACTATACCAACCTACGAAGCTTTTGCACAGGGAAGGAAACTGTCAAAACTGAAAGGGAACCTCTGGAATGGGAGAACAAATTTGGACATGTTTTGCAAATCCAGTAAAGGGTTAGTATCCATGATGTCTAAAAAATTGATACAGGTCAACATCACCCCCCTGCAAAAAAGCCCAGTTTACAAATGAGCAGTAGACATCACCAGACACTTTTCCAAAGACAGCATACAGATGGTCAACAGACACATGAAAAGATGCTCCCCCAAACTACAACGAGATACCACGTCACACCTGTCAGAATGGCTACACTCCAAGACACAAGAAGCAAGTGTTTGCGACGATGTGGAGACAAAGGAAACCTCTTGCACCGTTGGTGGAAATGCAAATGGGGGCGGCCCCTGTGGAAAACAGTATGGAGGTTCCTCACAAAATTAAAACCAGAACTCTCCTATGATCCAGTAATTGCACTACTGGATACTACCCAAGAGAATACAAAAACACGAATTCCACGGGACACATGCACCCCTGTGTTTATTGCAGCATTATTTCCAACAGCCAGCGCAAGCATCCATTGACAGATGACTGAACGAAGAAGAAGCCCTATATGAATGTATGTGTGTGTGTGTATGTATATCCATACACACACACACACACACACACACACACACACACACACTGTAATATTACTCAATCATAAAACAATGAAATCTTGCCATTTGCAATCACCTGGATGGAGCCTGAGTGTAGTATGGTAAGCAAAGTCAGGGAAAGACAAATGCCATATGGTTTTACTTATGTAGCACTTAAGAAAAAACAAACGAGCAAAGGGAGGAAACAAAAGGGGAGATAAACCAAGAAATAGGCTCTTAACTGCAGAGAAGAAACGGATGGTTGCGGAGAGGAGGTGAGTGGTGGGAGGGATGAAAGAGATGATGGGGATGAAGGAGTGCCCTTGTCATGATGAGCACGGGGTGAGTATGGAGTTGGTGAATCACTATATTGTACAACTTAAACTAATATAACTCTGGATGTTACTATTACTGGAATTAAGATAAAACTTAATGAAAAAACCAGAGGACAACTTTTAATGACACCAAGAAACTTCGTGGAATAAACAGATACTTGACCTTTCCCTTAACTTTTTTAAACTTTGTTTTTAAATGAATGAACATGTTTTTGTTGTATTTTTTTTTCTCTAAAGGCTTTCCGACACACCTGTTCCTGATGATTCATGGTCTACATCAGCTAGCCAAGACTTTGATTTTGGTACCAAGGTAAAGTACCCTCCTGTGAAACTCACTTTCCTGCTCTGAATTGAGTTTTCTCCCTTATTTACTCTGAACATTTAAGAGGAGCCTGTGTATCATCATTTTATGTGTGTCATGGAAAGTTAGCAAGAACAAACCACTTTACAGATACATGACGCGTTGAATGTTTTGTTTTGTTTTGTTTTGTTGTACTTTGGTAAATCCTACAGGTGGAGGCTGATAAAAGAATGGGCTGGAAAATATATAATGACCGTCAAATTATATTGGGAAAAGCTTTCCCATCATGGAGGCAATATGACATTGCTTAAGGATAAGGATTCTTACTGTGATAGTAACATGACTGATAATACTCATGCCTAAATGAAACCTGATTGGGTCCAAGTATCTATTGTAGGTTGCCCCCCACCCCGGGCAAGTTAAATTTTGGTGAGATACAGGATTTTCCTTTGGCTCTATCCTTTGTTGAACATTTAGACTAAACTCATATTAGAAAATGTAGAAATTTAGGTGTTTACATTATTTCTCAACAGTTACGTTACAAAGGTGTTCCCCTGTAGTTTTTGAAATAACTCCATGAAGAGTAAGTTAAAATGGTGCATCTCCCCGAAGAATACGTATTTTGCTGAAAAGAGTAGCTCTATGAGCAGAGGCTCTTCCTAGCCAAGTTGTCAAATTTCTAATTTCAGAAATCTTTCCTATTCTAGCTTTGAACACTATCTCCTCCTCGTCCTTGTGTCAGATTCTAAAATTTAACGTTTCAGACATGTGACATTTATTTCAGTATTCATTTCAAAGCCCCTAAATCTTGATAAGCTCCTGGAGGTTAGGAAACACACTTGTTTGACTCCTGGAGCTGCTAGAATAAAGTCTTGCTTGGAAGAAGCAATGTCATGGTTTTTGAATGTGAATAAATGAGTCGGGAAATGGAATTCCGTAGAATGGAGTTTGAAAAGTAACAAAATACGCATGATACATCACAATTAAATATGTGAATTTAAAAAGTCAGGCTTCAGTTTATATTCCGTTTTAGTGGTTAACATGTATACACGCAAATGAATTCTATTGAGGAAATCAGGAGTTACATAAGAAAGAAGGTTACAGTATATTTTTAGTATCCTCCCATTGTGAGCTTAGAATTGCAGAGAAAAAGTCCTCAGCCTTTGTTTGTTCAACCCCATCTGTGTCCCATTACGTACATCCTTCGAAGGTTCCCATTTCTTCCTAGAATTCTCATTCCCAATTCTTTCTCCATAGTGAATGTTGACGTATTAGGAACCTCTCTTTTTCTGTTCTTTTGTTAGTCTAGTAATAATCTCTAGCTTTTCGGAAGCGATAGATGCCAGGAATTGAACAGTTTCTTTATAGTGAAAAAAATTAAATTCTTTATTCCAGCATTTATAACCAGATAACTGTAGAGTGATAAGAGTCAGTATTATTAGGGATATACTGTGAATCAAAGCCTCTCTTTTACATAAATATTAGATAGATAGATAGATAGATATAGATATAGATAGATATAGATACAGATATATATAATATACACATATATACACATATATATTTATACTTATATATATATACACACACATACATGTATACATATATATACACACATACATGTATACATATATATGTACACATACACACACACACACACACATATATATATATATATATACACACACATATAGAGAGACATATATCTTTAAAAGGTTTAAAAGAGACTATTGTTCATACTGTATTCCCAATCCTACTTATGTACCTGTTGAAAAATGTATGTTGTTTCCACTTACCTTCTTTTGCTCACATTTTTCCTTTTCTTTTTTGTCTTAAGCTCATGCTTGTTTGATTGGTCACGTGTTATTTTTTTTTTTCCTTTTTCCCTCTTCACCCCCCATGCTTTTTACGGTATTTTTAAAATTTTTTTAAAGTTTCTTTATTTTTGAGACAGAGAGAGACACAGAGTGCAAGCGGGGTAGGGGCAGAGACAGAGGGAGACACAGAATCCAAAGCAGGCTGCAGGCTCCGAGCTGTCAACACAGAGCTCAACGTGGGGCTGAAACCCACAACCCGTGAGATCGTGACTCATGAGCTGAAGGTGGATGCTGAACTGACTGTGCCACATACGTGTTCCCCGCACCAGGCTCTTTTTTAATGGTTTACCCCTACCCTAATTTGTCCTTGCAGAAACGATTTCTTTAGTGTCTGTTCTTTTAGTACATCACTTTCTGTCAACTCCATTGTCAACATATTGGTTATGGAATTCTACTGTCTGTGTGTGGTTTCCATCCAGGACTCATTGCCCCACAAGGTTTATTATTCTTGTTTTTCTCTTTCTTGGAAGCGGCTGAGCTAAATGGTTTTGAAATGTTTACATTTCTCTTGGAAAGGGAGGGAGAGAGAGAAAGAATGAGCAAGTGCTCGTTGTTGTGATCCGACAATATGCAAGGTATGATCTCAGTCCTTTTATATTTGTGGAGGGCTGTTTTGTGACCCAGGATGTCACTTGGAGTTATTGGAGAATGTTCTATGTGCACTTAAGAAGAATGTGCATTCTACTGCTGTTGGATGAAAAGATCTTAATATATCGGTGTTGATATCCATGTATATAAATGCATATATATATTAGGCCAATATATATCTATGTATATCTGAATACATCTGGTCCAATGACACATTGGATCTGTGTTTCCGTACTGATTTTCTGCCTTGACGATCCGCCTATTGCCATGAGTGGAGTCTTAAAGTCGTCTACCATCATGGTATTTGTATGTATACATTTAATCATGTTTGTGATTAATCGATTCATATGTGTGGGCGTTTCACTTTGGGGCCATAAACATTTGCAAGTGTTAGCTCCTCTTGATGGATAGACCCCTTAATTATGACCCAATGCCCTTCTGAATCTGTTACTACGGTCTCTGGTTTAAAATCTAGTCTTTCTGGTGGAAGTGTGGCGACTCCAGCTTTCTTTTGACTTCTGGTAGCATGATAGGTGGTTCCCCATAGCTTCACTTTGAATCTGGAGGTGTCCTGGGGTCTACCATCAGTGTCTTGCTGACAACATATGGATAGATCTTGTTCTTTGGTTTTGTTTTGTGTTTTACCCATTCTGATTCCCTGTGTCTTTTGATTGGGGCATTGAGTCCATTCACATTCAGAGTGATTAGTTAAACACATGGATTTAGTGTCATTGTGTTATCTGAAGGTTTCATGCTTTTGGTGAGGCCTCTGGTCCTTTGTAGTCTCTGCTGCTTTCTACTCACAGACTCGCCCCTTAGGATCTCCTGTAGGGCTGGTTTAGTGGTCATGAACTCCATTAGGGTGTGTGTGTCTGGGAAAGCCTTTCTCTCTCTTTCTATTCTAAATGACAGCCTTGCTGGGGAAGGGATTCTTCGCCGCAGATGTTCCCATTCAGCACAATGACCGTTTCCTACCCCTCCCTTCTGCCCTGCCAAGTTTCTTTGGACAGGTCTGCTGCTACCCTTATGTGTCTTCCCTTGTCGAATAAGACCCGTTTGTCCCTAGCTGCTTTCAGAATCCTCTCCTTATCTTTGTAGTTTTCCAGTTTCGCTATGGCAGGTCGTGGTGTTGACCTGGGTTTGTTGATTTGGAAAGGAGTGCTCTGTGCCGCCAGGACTTGCATGCCCGTTTCCTTCCCCAGATGAGGGAAGCTCTCAGCTATAAGTTGTTCAAAAAAACCTTCTGCCCCTTTCTCTCACTCTTCTTCTTCTGGGACTCGTAGGATGTGGCTAATATTTCATCTCACCGAATCACGTAGGTCTCTAGTACCTGCCTCGTGATCTAGTCATTTCCTTCCTTTCCTTTCTCTGCTTCATCTTTGTCCACCATTGGATCTTCTGTTTCACCGATTCTGTCTGCTGCTTCTCCCGTCCTTGCTGTCACTGCATCTAGTTTACTTTGTATCTCCTTTACACCATTTCATTTTCAGCGTTCATCGTGACGATTCCTTAGGTCCTTGATCTCTGAAGCAGGAGATTGTCTGCTGTCTTCTGTGCGTGGTTTCAAGCGCAACTATGCGTCTTATGAGTGTCATTCCAAAAATGTGCTCACATATATTGTTTCTGTCTCTTTTGAGCACTTCACTGGCTGTCCTTTCTTCCCGGAATTTTTTTTTTGGGGGGGGGCAGAATTCTTCGATATCGTCATTTTGGCTAGATTCCTGCCCTTTATGTGTTTTAATAGCTTATTCTGTGTCCCACACCTGCGAGTACTACTATATTAAAAAGAGCTCCCACACTATCCAGGGCCTAGCAGTTGAACAAATGTTTTTTGGAGGGTGTTGTGTGCACTCTTTCGGTGTCTCTTTGGCTGCTGTTCTCGCTACTTGGAGTGGCAGTTTGGGCCTTCCACCAGGTGTACTTTGGTTTGTTTGTTGAAGTAATCCTGGAAACAAGGAGTAGAAGGTGGTGAAGTATCCTTAGCCCAAACAAAAAGAGAAATGACTGGAGAGGGAAAAAAGACCAGGCAGTGACTCAAAGGAGCTCTAGGGCTTAATCCAGAAAGAGAGGGAGGAAAATGAAGAAGGAGATCTAGAAAAGTATAGAGAAAATGCGCAATCAAACAAAGAACCAGAACAGAGGAACAAAGGAAAAAAATATATAGATATATCTCTATATATCTATATATAGATATATAGGTATATATTAAGATATATAGATAAATGTAGATATATAATTAGCTTTGACCCACGTCAACTCGAGACTACTAGGCTGTTTCCAAAGGGAGACGAGGAAAGAGGAGAGTAGAAAGAGAAAAAAGGGAAAAGAGAAGAAAGGGAAAGCAAAGGAAAGAAAAGATGCGGGCCTGGGTGGCTCAGTAGGTGAAGCGTCCGACTCTTGAATTTGGCTCAGGTCATGTTTTGCTGTACGTGGGTTCTTAACCCTCATCAGGCTCTGCAGTGAGATCATGGATCTTGTTCGGAATCTTCCTCTCTCCCTCTCTCTGCACCTCTCCTGTTTTTTTTTTTTTTATATGAAGTTTATTGACAAATTGGTTTCCATACAACACCCAGTGCTCATCCCAAAAGGTGCCCTCCTCAATACCCATCACCCACCCGCCCCTCCCTCCCACCCCCCATCAACCCTCAGTTTGTTCTCAGTTTTTAACAGTCTCTTATGCTTTGGCTCTCTCCCACTCTAACGTCCTTTTTTTTTTTTTTTCCTTCCCCTCCCCCATGGGTTCCTGTTGAGTTTCTCAGGATCCACATAAGAGTGAAACCATATGGTATCTGTCTTTCTCTGTATGGCTTATTTCACTTAGCATCACACTCTCCAGTTCCATCCACGTTGCTACAAAAGGCCATATTTCATTTTTTCTCATTGCCACGTAGTATTCCATTGTGTATATAAACCACAATTTCTTTATCCATTCATCAGTTGATGGACATTTAGGCTCTTTCCATAATTTGGCTATTGTTGACAGTGCTGCTATGAACATTGGGGTACAAGTGCCCCTATGCATCAGTACTCCTGTATCCCTTGGGTAGATTCCTAGCAGTGCTATTGCTGGGTCATAGGGTAGGTCTATTTTTAATTTTCTGAGGAACCTCCACACTGCTTTCCAGAGCGGCTGCACCAATTTGCATTCCCACCAACAGTGCAAGAGGGTTCCCGTTTCTCCACATCCTCGCCAGCATCTATAGTCTCCTGATTTGTTCATTTTGGCCACTCTGACTGGCGTGATGCACCTCTCCTGTTTGATCACTAACTTTCTCTCTCAAAATAAAGAAATAAACATTAAGACAGAGAAGAACAAGATAAAAAGAATAATAATTCAAATGAGAAGAAACAAACAAAGATAGAAAACCAGAGGAGAGTTGTCTACTGGTGCCTGTGACAGGTGGTTGTGCTGGTCTATGGGAGGGGCTGTCTGGTCCCATCAGTGTCTGTCTCACTCCCATAGAGAGCAGTTATGAGGCACAAAGAGGCAGGGTTTTGGGTAATTGGCCTGCCTCCACTGAGGCTCACTGTCTGTTCCCTGAAGCCCCACGATGTTGGTCATGGGGAGAGAAATGGCGACACCCCAATCTCTCCTGCCCACACGAGGTGTCTCAAAGCTCACTGTTTAGGCCGTCCTCACCGAATATCCTGGGGGCCTGGTTTGCCTTGCTGCAAATTCTCCTGTGCTCCCTGAGCACTGAGCTGGGATTCAAAACCCTATAGGATCCCGCTTTACTCAGACCTCGTTTTGGCGTTGGACCACTCTGCCCAGTTGACAAAGGGCCTCTGGCTCGTGCCTGCAGAGTCTTTTTCCCTTGGGCAGGGCAATACCTCCCCTTTCCACCATACTCAAGGTGTTCTCTCCCAGTGTTTCACTGAGAGCCTAGGGGCGGCTCCCTCCCCACCAGGCATGGGAGGTGGCAGCTCTTTTCTAGAGAAAGTCTGGCAACCTTGAATATTCTGTTTTTTAGCTTCTAAGGCTGTTTTGCCAAGTGGAATTGGCTCTCTGGACCTCTCCTTGGTCTGTGGTCCGGACAGGTTTTCTCATATCCAAATACACTTCCCACAGCCTCTCTCTCTACCTTCCTTTCGTTTCTCCACCAAAGGGCTGCCCCCACTCCATGCCTGTGCAGACCATTTTATTTCTCCCAATCCGCATACACGCCCTTCTGTCCCGCCAAGTTGTGTCTTTGCACCTGTGGAGATTTTTCTGTCCCTCTGCAGCCTTTATTCCTGGTATTCCGAGAGTTGTGACCTCAATACTGCTGTGTTTGAGGGTCAAGGGAAATTCTGATCACTCTCCTCTGCCATCTTTCCTCCTCCCGCCTCCTTTTATTTTCCTTTTCACAATTTCACACTTCTGTGTAGGTTTGCATTATTATATCAGTGTAATATGTTTTATAGATATTTACAATGGGCGTTTCTTACAGGAAGTGTTTTGATCTGAATTTTCTGTCCTTTTCTTTTTTTAAAGTTTATTCATTTATTAATTGTAGAGAGAGTCAGAGAGAGCATAAGTGGGGAGGTGAAAAGAGACAGAGGGAGAGAGAGAAAATCCCAAGCAGACCCTGCACTGTCAGCGCAAAACCAGATGGGGTCTTGAACGCATGAACTGCGAGATCATGACCTGGGCCAAAATCAAGAGTGAGTTGCGAACTGAATGAGGCATTCAGGCGGCCCTAACATTTCCTTTGGTAGTCCCCTGGGTACTTTTAATTTAATATGCCTTAGTTTAAAGACATTGTTTCTGACCCATTCCCTTTCCTCTTCCCTGACTCTTTGTAATCTGCTCTGTCATTTGTGTTCCCTAGCCTAATAAATACAGCCTTTGAACAGGAAACGTCCTGGACTCCGAACTTCCCTGAAATCACCGCATCCAGTCACACACCACATTCGATATTTTGTACCTGCTTACCATTTTTCATATGTTATTCCTGGAATTCACTCGCTCACCTATAATTTTGAAGTACTCTTCTGGTTTTGCTTCCTTTACGTTCGTCCTACATTGCTGCCAGAGTGACCTTTCTAAAATATACTTGTGACGATGTCACTCCTCTGCTTATTCAATGGATCCCCATTACCTGAAGGTGAAAATTCATGTTCTAGCATAA
>NC_044320.2:80724153-80914153 GCF_007474595.2 Lynx canadensis | reverse complement strand
GGACAGTGTTAAATGATTTCAATATGGAAATTAATCACCCAATGTACTTTAAAAGATCAGTTTGACAAGGTAGCAACCTATCTGTGTGAAATGTTTCCTAATTTTAGAGTAGCTCTCTGCTCTGTAGAGAACAGAGAGTGGGGAGTAGACAGGAAGGCAGGCTGAGAGACTGGGTGGTAGGCGATTTGGGTTACAGAGCAATAAATAGTTGGCGTGTGGATGGTAGTGGGAGACACGGGTATCGTGAGAATTGGTCAAATTTGGGGTATATTCTGAAGGTAGGACTTAGCAAACTTAAACTTTATAGGTTGTTAGAAATTAAAACTACCAAATACCTTTTATCTATTTTTGTCTGAGAAGCTCGATGACTAGTAGTGGCATTCACCAAAATGAGGAAGACAAGGAGAGTGGCTTGGGGGTGGATAGGGACATGGTACAGGAAAAAGGGAGTGTGAAAACACGGGTTCTGATTTCACTGCATCAGGATTGGGTTGTTTGTTAGATTTCACCATAGTGGATACGGTGAATAAATAAGTAGCTAGATATACTGTTCTGAAGTCCTTGTGAGAAGTTCAATTAAACAACTTGGGCGCCATTACATCATACCTATATTAGTATATCCATGACCTCAGACGCTGTGGAAGTGGATAAAACTATGTAAAGAATGGATGTAGATTGAGAAAAGGAGTTTTGAAAATCTAGTTATGGAACACCATGTGCATCAATATTTAAAGGTTAGAGATGGGAAGATCCAGCAAAGAAGGCAGGAAAAAACAGTGAGGTTAAGAACAAACAACAACAACAACTTAAGACAGCAATGTTTTGGAGAGTAGAAAAAGTGTTCTGAGAAGATGGAACAGTCAAGTGGCCAGTGCTTCAGAGAGGTCACAGATTTAGCATTGAAAATTGGTGTCGGGATTGACATCGTGAGACCCCTGGGAAGTTTGGCAGGTACCGTTTCGGTGAAGTGGTGACTGTCGTCTGGTTGAAATGAGTTCAAGAAAGAATAGGATTTTTTGCAGTGGTTCGGATGCAAAAGACACAGTGGACCTTTTCTTTGTATATAACAGTAAGACAAACTCAGACAAAATAGAAAGAATACTTTTGTGTGCATCTGCGATGATTGTATTTTCAGTGGGCAGTCCTTTTTCCAAATGAGTTGTTAACCTTTGGAGAAAAGAATGTTGTTCTTGTACTGGATGAAAGGGAGACTTGGGAGCAGTGGTATGAGAATTGGAAACGGCTGTTTTCCTTACCTGCACCATTTTCTAGCACTAGAAATCAGTGTAGAGTGCTTTTCAGCTCCTCGTGACCACTTTCTCACACCATTCACAAAAATAAACTCAAAATGGATAAAGGACCTGAATGTGAGACAGGAAACCATCAAAACCTTAGAGGAGAAAGCAGGAAAAGACCTCTCTGACCTCAGCCGTAGCAATCTCTTAATCGACACATCCCCAAAGGCAAGGGAATTAAAAGCAAAAGTGAATTACTGGGACCTTATGAAGATAAAAAGCTTCTGCACAGCAAAGGAAACAACCAACAAAACTAAAAGGCAACCAACGGAATGGGAAAAGATATTTGCACATGACATATCGGACAAAGGGCTAGTATCCAAAATCTATAAAGAGCTCACCAAACTCCACACACGAAAAACAAATAACCCAGTGAAGAAATGGGCAGAAAACATGAATAGACACTTCTCTAAAGAAGACATCCGGATGGCCAATAGGCACATGAAAAGGTGTTCAACGTCACTCCTTATCAGGGAAATACAAATCAAAACCACACTCAGATATCTCCTCATGTCAGTCAGAGTGGCCAAAATGAACAAATCAGGAGACTATAGATTCTGGAGAGGATGTGGAGAAACGGGAGCCTTCTTGCACTGTTGGTGGGAATGCAAATTGGTGCAGCCACTCTGGAAAGCAGTGTGGAGGTTCCTCAGAAAATTAAAAATAGACCTACCCTATGACCCAGCAATAGCACTGGAATTTATCCAAGGGATACAGGAGTACTGATACATAGGGGCACTTGTACCCCAATGTTTATAGCAGCACTCTCAACAATAGCCAAAGTATGGAAAGAGCCTAAATGTCCATCAACTGATGAATGGATAAAGAAATTGTGGTTTATATACACAATGGAATACTACGTGGCAATGAGAAAGCATGAAATATGGCCTTTTGTAGCAACATGGATGGAACTGGAGAGTGTGATGCTAAGTGAAATAAGCCATACAGAGAAAGACAGATACCATATGGTTTCACTCTTATGTGGATCCTAAGAAACTTAACAGAAACCCATGGGGGAAGGGAAGGAAAAAAAAAAAAGAGGTTAGAGTGGGAGAGAGCCAAAGCATAAGAGACTGTTAAAAACTGAGAACAAACTGAGGGTTGATGGGGGGTGGGAAGGAGGGGAGGGTGGGTGATGGGTATTGAGGAGGGCACCTTTTGGATGAGCACTGGGTGTTGTATGGAAACCAATTTGTCAATAAATTTCATATATTAAAAAAAAAAAGAAGTCAGTGTAGACGGGCAAGGCTTATGGGTTAGAGTGAAGAGTTGTCTCATAAGAGGTTAAGGTATAGAAGACACAAGAGATATCCTTGTGTAGATGAAACAAATAGAGATATTCAACTCACTTATGACCTGCAAATGATATTTAGTGAAGGAACTGTCACTTTTGACTTATGTTTCCTTATGTCACTCTTCCAAATCCATTTACTTACTGCTTCTGTTTTATCTTCCTGTTTTATCCTCAATGTTCGAACCAATGCACAGTATGTCACTAAGCACTTAGTACTGAGGTGCTGTGTGGAGGTGGGGGAGCACAGCCATTCTTGTCTCACTCAAATAGTAAGTGTGACCAAAGCTAATTTCACTGAAATGTAACTCATCAGTATTGGAAATCATACTTATGATAGAATTCAGCATAAGCATTAATGGTTACTGACTTAGAAAGCTCATTTCTTCATATATACAAACACACACACACACACACACACACACATATATATATATAGATATATATACACTTAGACATATAGACATATATATGTTTATATGTAGCAATATATTGTACATACTTTTTATTTTTATATATAATTATATACTGTATATTTATATAATTTATTGGTATATACATATATTTTTTATTTGAGAGAGGGAGAGCACAGCAGTGGGGAGAAGGACAGAGAGAGAGAGAACCTCAAGCAGGCTCCTTGCTCAGTGACAGGGGGCTCAATCCCACAACCCTGAGATTATGACCAGAGCCAAAATGAAAAGTCAGACACTCAACTGACTGAGCCACTCAGGCACCCCTATACTATATTTAATTATTTATTTACATATACTATAAAATATATAAAAATTATATAAAAGTATATTACATATATTATCATATATATATTGGAAACTGTGAGTATATGGTATTTTGCATACAAATTCATTGCTTGCATCCAGATATTGAAAAACAGTGTAGTAGAAACATTAGCGTATTCACATGAAACACTCATCTATGGTTAAAGTCTAAGATGGGTGACATAATGGTTGAAAATTCATTCAAATTCAGAAATTTATTAAGAACTTATTGCATGCCAGGCAATTTACACTTACTGTCAATTTACAATTGCATTTGAAGAATTCACAACCTAGTCTGGTGGAAAGATATTGAAACTATATATTGCAATATCACTCACTAAATATTTGTATCAGAATTAAAGGGAAATAAGCCTAGGCTTCAGTGTCCTGAGGAGTTGTTCAATAGGCAGTGAGATTCAAACCAAATCCTTAAAGATGAATAGCCATTAGCCTTGTCCTGGACATTTGATAGGCTTACAAGAAGGAAGAAGGGATTCCAGTTGGAAATTACAGCATGAGAAAGGTGAAGGGGCCTTGAATCAGTTTACAAGCCTTGTCTTTTCCTGGTCTTTGTGATTTTGCTTCACAGTAAATGAATAGGGAACAGTTTTGTCTTCGCTATTACCGGTCTCCTTTCCACTAATCTTTAAAGTAAAGTGAGTCGCCAAATAACTTGGAAGGACCCAGCCCACTGTTGCGTTTTTTATAAGCCTTATGTTTCTCCGGGTTGCCTGGTTCAACACTCACCTGTCCTTTTCTGCCACCTCAGATAAATTACTTGATCTCTCTGGCCTCAGGTTCCTAATTTATACAATAGAAATAATAAAAGTCTCTATCTCAAAGGAGTTTTTGAGGAGTATATTATTAATTTTCGTTTGAAAATTAAATATGTTAATAGACATCGAGTAAAATACATCAGCATTGCTATAAACCTTTGCAGCCATAATCCTTTTCCCTACGGCTCTCAGATAGTGACTTCCACCTAATAAGAAATTAAGGTGTGACAGTTTCTGCATGCTAGATCAAGCTAGGTATCTGGTTTAGGGAGACTCGGCCGTGAAGGAAGTCAGATAAATCTGGGTTCATATCCAAGCTCTATCATTAACTGATTGTGTGACCTCATTAAACCTCATCGATGAATCATTAAACCTCAGTGATTCAAAGTTGTTATCAAATGAAATGAATTTTTACAATGCTTGTGATATGGTGACTCACAAATAAATAAATTACCTTATCATTATGTTTTAAGTGCATCACTAATAATAGTACTAATAATTACTGTTAAGTGATATACACTAAAAGACAATGTGCGTGGAAGATTATAAGACACCTTTACATTTTAAGATTTGAACATCAGCTTTAGGAGCTGAACTTCGAGAATCATTTTACCTGAGTATCAATTTTCTCTTCCCTGACAGTCTTTGTATTCATAGGTTTCAAATATGTTTGAACACGGCCTTTTACTATGACTTCCCTCACTGTAGGAACTGGAAAGCTAAACACTCGGTTTTACCAGAGTGTCTAGTGACGGGGATTCCAGATGCATTTGGGGTTCAGCCAGTCAGATGCTGGTGGGAGAACTGGAGCATGGAAGCAAGGCACAGACTTCAGTGTTGCTCACCACACACGTTCTTCGTGCTGGCAAGTAGGGGTGGACAGTCATCGAGTTTTCCTGCGGAAGTGGTCTGTCGCAACCATTCCAATGGCCCAAAGGCAAGACGTTTGCTATTCATTTCATGATGGTACTTACAAATAAGCAGGTCGTGGCGCTTGATCCGGGTCAGCAGCTCATGGTGAGAATCTGTTAGAGCAGCTTACAGGCTCCCATTTGAGGTAATGTGTTCCTGGAGCTGAAAGTTTCAGGGGCATTTTCCCAGCTCCCTACTTCTCGAGTGTCCCAGATTTACCATTTTCCCTGGCAGACATGTCCCAAGGCTTTATTTTGAAATCGTTTCTGGACGTAAAGCATGGAACAGATTTTTGAGCCCCACCAAAATTTTCTTTCCTGTCTTCAATTCCTGTCAGCTTAAGACAGGTGAGATGTTTTCAGTTACCTGCGACAGATTCCTGTGGTGATAGTGATGATGCTGATCGTGGTTTGGAACACGACTGGTTTTCTCAGCTATACTTTCTTTTATGCAGCATTAATTAAGAAGGAGATCAAAGCTGCTGCTTATTACACGGACAAAACCTTCTTAGATCTTTGTATCAGGGGATGTCAGGACATTGAGATTAGTCTGCTTTGTTGAAAGGGCATTTTTCATTAAGTGAATGAGTGGTGAGTTCAGTAGAAAAGAGACTTGGGGTGACTTTGATTTTGAATAAGCTTTTAAGAAAGGAGCATCGCATGGGTCTGACGAAGGACCTTAGTGCTGGTTACTCATACGCTGCCACAGAGCTCTGATGGTTTACAAACGCTTCGGATGTAACAGACAGCATTCTGAAGGGAAGTCGTAGGTGTAGCACATTTTCTATTATGTCTTTGCACCTGTATAAATTAAAGCTGCCAAAATGCCTTTCATTTTTTTTTTAATTTAAGTTTGGTCAAAAGATGTACTCCAATTGCAATTTTGTACATTTCTGTATCAAATTACATTTTCCAGGGAAATTACTATAAAACCCTAAAAATAGAAGTTTATAATAGAAAGTGCCAGTTTAATTCATGAAAACCCACAGAAGCACAATAATGTGAATTTTTCAGTGAATTACACTCAGTCTATTGCAGACAAAAATATGCATAAAGGAAAGAAGTACTGAGGAATGCTTTGGAAAAGCCAACACACTCTGCTTTTATCATTTTTTGGCAACAAAAAAGATTACTTCTGGGATTTTTTATGAAATTACATGTATTGTTCATAATTGTCGTGGCTGAGAAAAATGAAGACTGCGGGATGTCCAAAATAAAGCAGCTTAGACTCTAGTAAAATTGATAAAAATCGTAGTATAATTTCAACTGGCTAGAGAACAGGACATATTTTCTGATTAGGCCTTCTAGTTTGAGATCACCATTTTCCTTCTACATAAATATGTTTATTGATTTAAATATTTAAAATATCAGCATCTATTTATTTAGATATAAATATCTAAAATATCATCATTCAGTTTTGGGGAATAAGGGGGAACATTTTGGAACTCCAAATTTTTTCATAAAACATAAAAACACAAAATCTGAATGTACAAAAATATAGGGGCAGGAGATTCGAGTGGTAGATAGGGCTTTTCTGGCGTAAGATTCTTCTCGTAATCTTGACAATGAATGTCTGAAACAGTACTTAAATGATGTTTCCTTCTTGGTGTGTAAATGGAATTAGTCCGACTCTTAGGGCAAGAGAAAAGTTAACACAAATAGGGGAAAATATTGAATAGCACATTAACTCTAATTCTAATCGGATCAATGGGCTTGTTCCAATGTTAACTTTACAGTCGATGTGATTTTCCTGTGCCAATCAAATGTTTATTTTGCATCCATGCTTTTGCTAGAGAGTGTAAATTTGTTGACGTTCTAACTTGGCTTATTACATTGCAACTTATGTAACTGGAGAGAGTCTTATGCCATTTTTAGTGTCTGCTTAGTGGGTGATACATTCAGCATGTCCAGCTGAATACATGGATTTGTAGCGTGGTGAACATTCAGCCTTATTGCATCTTTTCTACCTTTCATTTATTTTAACTTTTTACTATTTTCATAATCATTCTTATTTTCTTACATTATTTTTCTAGAATACCTCCATCCATCCTGCATCCATTTCTCAATCCTTTTCTGGGATTTTTGAGCAATTTCAATGAACCACGTTTAATCGGGTGCCCGTATTTTTTCTAAAAGTACACAGTGCCATACACCTTTATTTTAAAATGCAGCATTGCAAGTAGAAAGCTCAGATCACATTATTATCGGAACTGAGGCCAGGTACCGTACTCACGTTGGGGCGAGTGGGGGCCAGGAACTTCTTCCACACAGAGCTGACCTATAAACGGTTTTAGAAGATGAACACGAGAGGATCTGGCTGTGACACAGTCGTCTTCTGGGGTCACCCCAAATGGCCACATCTTATGGCTTTCCACAAATTAAGTTCATGAATCTTTTTCAAATTGTTTATAATGAGTTTGCCTTACGTTATCTGTCTGCTCTGTCTTATAGCATTCATCATGTATTTATACTTATTATTACAATATTTATAAATTTTCCTTTCAGGTAGCTACTCATCTGATTATCTTATGATCTCCATATAGGAAGATTTTATACTTGTTCCCTACAGAATTCAGATGTACCCGTGTCACTTCTGCATGGGACAATAAAATGTGATTAGAAATAATGTTTATTAGTCCTGGAAAAAAAGCATTAAGTACCCAAATTGTGGTTCGTCATATTGCCTTTTACTGTGTGTGGTAAGCAGAATAATGCCCCCAAGGATATCCATCCGTATTCCTCCCGAATGTGTGAATATGTTATCTTACATGCAAAAGGGACTTTACAGATGCGATTTATGTAAGGACCTTCAGTTGGGGGCTGCTTACTGACGATGCCCAGAAGGAAATGTGACTATAAAAGAGCACAAAAGAGACAGCTGTGTCAGAAGCGCTTAACCCACCATTACTGGCTTTGAAGATGTGGAAAGAGGGCGGGGAACCAAGGAGTGTTTGGTTTCCTAGGGCTTCTGTATCGAATCAGAAAGTTGGTGGCGGAGGCCAGAAGTCCAAAATTAAGAATCACATTCCTGCTAAAGACTCTGGAAGGGGGTTCTAGTCCTGGCTTCTTCAAGCTTTGGGGGTTGCCAGCCTCCTTGGCTACGGTCACTTACATCACTTCTATGTCTGCCTCCAACTGCACATCACCTTCTTTTCTACGTGTCTGTTTAATCTCCTTCTGCCTCATTTTCACAAGGGCAACAGTTATTGGAATTTAGGAACCCTGCAGACAATCCAGGATTAGTTCCTCCTCTCAAGATCTTTAATTTAATCACAGCTTTTCGCCATAGAACACAATATTTACACTTTTACCATATGAGGTAATATTCACGGGTTCTGGGGATCGGGACACGGACAGAACTACTGGGGGGCCCCATCCAGCTCACTACAGTGGGTGACCTCAAGCAGTTTGCGAAAGCAAGAAAGTAGTTTCTCCTGAAGAGCCTCTGGAAGGAATGCAGGCCTGCCCATACCTTT
Organism: Lynx canadensis; assembly: GCF_007474595.2. NCBI lineage: Eukaryota > Metazoa > Chordata > Mammalia > Carnivora > Felidae > Lynx > Lynx canadensis. The sequence goes on along the minus strand of NC_044320.2, from coordinate 80,905,628 downwards.
ATCTTAGCCTGGTGAGACCCTTCTCGGACTCCTGACCTTCAGAAGTGCACGGCAACAGATTTATGTTGTTTTAAGTCACTGAGCCGGAGAGAATTTGTCACAACAGCAATACAAAAGAAGACACTGTGCCTAGGCAGTTAGCAACGTCGCCGATGGAACTGCTCTGTTGCCCGAGTGGGGACGTGTGGGGTGGAGCCATAGCTGATGGACAGGTGGGAGCGTCACTCAACCCTTGGCATAAATTACTGAGTTTTGAGGTATTCTGGAATGGCAGCGTAACCTCGCCTGTCCCCGATGATAAACAACTCTTTTGTTTTTAGCTTTTTCAGAATGAGGGAAATAAAAAACAAAACAAAGCAAAATAAGCAAACAAGCAAAAGAAACATGAGATTTGAAAATAGGCGGGCATAATTTCTTAAATGTCTCTTTTATTTGTTGTAAGAGATTAGACGGATCCCTCAGTCATTCTGATCTTGTTCGTTTTTGTAAAATGAAAATAGAAATAACTGAATTTCCGGTTGTGTTTAAGCCTAACATGCTTGCAGAACTATAATTATGCTTAAATGGACAGGCTACTAATTATTATTCTTTCAGAATGTTAAATTATCTTTATGCCTTTAAAAAAATTAGCACCGTCTAGTTTCTTCTACTCAATTTACTCTTACGGTCCTTGACATTATTGTTCTCTAATCAGCAGTAGGTTGTCAGTTTGAGTTTTGACCACATATGAAGAAGAAAGTCCTGCACGGATTAATGTAATTCCTAACTATTGCCTTTTTCCTTGCTTGCATAATCTTCTCTTTTGGAGCAGAGCCAACAGACTGGCATGAGTATTGCACATTTTATTCAGTTTCAATTATGTGTTAAAAATAATCCTGTTGAGCTTTTTATCAAATAACAGATTCTTGAATTTACAAAAATCTGTTTGTTTTCGTAACCCATGGAATTACTTTCCTTTTGATGGTAAACCTCGAGAGCACGCCTCAAGATGAGATAGCTAACATGTGATAAAATATTATGACTGACCCTACATACATGAAAGGTCATTGAATAGGTCCACTCCTTATAACCCAGGATAAAATTTCTATTATCATTTCAAAAAAGATGCATTATCAAAGACACAGTAAAAATATCACTGTATGCAACAACAAAGATATTGCAATATCCTCGTAAAAAAATATGTACTATACTTCTCTCTCTACAGGTACTTTTTTACATGCTATGTAAAAAGGAAAAAGCAAATTGTATACATGAATTACTGTAGCTTCTGTAAATATTTATATAAGATGGTATATATCAAACATATTTGCTATTTCATGTGACACTTTAAAAAACTATAGTTTGGATTTACAATTTTGTTTTAAAGCAGATGCATTTTTCTACAGCTTTAAATACTATGGTCACTTTTCTAAAACATTCATTATTTTGTTTTTTATGAATGTTTTGCATCCTATGTATGGGCATTCATGTGTATACACTTAGGTATACATGCATTCAGATAAAAATGAATGTTGTTATTATTCTAACTCTTCTGAAAACCTAAATGTAAATTTCATTGCATAATATATATTCAGAAGCATATGGGCTTTTTTGTTCAATTTTGTTTTCTTTCAAAACATTGACGTTGATAATTTATAACCACCAAAACCAGTAATTGGGGAAATAAAAAAGGCCTCTGAGCTAGCAGACTTATGAATACATGCTGTTAGAAATAGAATCCTCAAAAAAGTAACACAAGAAAAAAGCCTGAAGGTAGACTGAAAAATGATATTACTGATAAATGGAAAATATCATTTACTTGGGCTTAGCAAAGTTGAAATATGTCTTTTTTAACAAATATGAGATATATTCCTGCCCAAACTTCTCACAGAGTTTGCTAATAAGAAAATAGTGACTTGGAATGAAAACTTACTGAAAGGAATCCAATTTTGTATGTTTCCAGAGGAAGAAAACAAACTGAAACATGATTAATTAGTTACGTTTAGCATCACTAAGAGCAAGTTTATGAATAAGTGGTTGTGTTAAATTTACAGTGACAGTTAATACCAATATAACAATCAGGATAATTCAGTTATATATCAGTGTTCTTTGTAGCATTCAGATACTCACCTTTTTCTACTCCACGATTTTTTGCCAGTATGTGCTATTTAATAAGGATGAAGTGGAATTCAATGAAGTACTGAGAGGTGGTAGAATATTCTTTGATAGCTGTCATGTCTCAATAAACTGAATTACATGTCTACCGTGTACCCTCTGAAAACATCAGACTTACCATCTACTTGGGTCATGGAAAGGTAAAAAGCTCAAAAGCATGATTGTTTATATGTTTGCCATTAATGAACAAGGAAAACATATATTGATACCCTCGTTATACGTTTGATTCATAGTGACTTTTAAAATGTTTCACTCTAGAAACAATGGTTAATTTTTTCCCACAGACAGCAATGATTTTCTTTGTACTTAAGTCTCTGTAAACAAGTTAATTGGGGACTTCTGCAAGGCAGCAGAGAAAATTTTCTGTTTGTATAATAAAAGAGTGTGTGCGCTGTGCTGTAGGTGCATATAGACTAATCAGGGTAAAACTTCCTGAGATGCTTGTGGCTTAGGGAATAATTGACTCAAATGAATTTTTTTTTTTTAATGTCCCAATTCAACCCCTGACACGAGAACATCTTTTACTTAAATGGTACTTAAATAGTGAGATTTTCACTGGAGTCAGCAACTCTTTTTTAATTGGAATGTTTAAGTCATTAATACGGAATCTAATTATTAGCATGTGGGTATTGATGGATATGATTTCATCGTGAGCTTTTTCGCGGCACTCTGTTCTTTCCTTCCCTGCTTGTGGATTAGAAAGGGAAGTCCTGATCTTACTACCTCCAATGAAGTTGTGCTTCCAGCACAACCAACAGAAAACAGAATAGCCAAATAATCACTGGAAATCTGAGAGGGAACACTTGTATTCTTTATCAACTTGTTGGCCCCCCCAAGAACACAGCCATGTAAGGAAATGGGATCTCCCCCTCCTAAATGGGAGACCACGGCACCTCTCACCTCCCACCCACCCAAGACATATTCTGAGTTGCTAGAATGGGAACTGTGGTTGGCACTGGGGTTTGGTGGGAGGGAGAAGGGCTTCTCTAGATTTCATATGAAATAGTGTTGCAATGTATAAATCTGAACTTTAAACCAAATCAGAATGCCTGTTGAAACATTTTATTGTGAAAAAAATCGAGGATGCACAAATAATTTGAGAACATTGTAAAACAACCACATATTGCTACTCATCTTTAATAATTATCAACATGCGGTAGTTTTGTTTCATTTATAAATCCTGACCTCCCAATTCTCTTCTCTCTTGCTGATGTTTTACAACAATGCTAAGACTTCAGTTTAACCCACAAATTTTCAGTACATATCTCCATGACGTAACACTTTTTAAAAGACAAAACCATACATACTATGCCTAAAAATTAAATAATAATTCCTTAGTGTTATCTAATATCCAGTCCATCTTCAAAATTTCTCAACTGAACCATAAATAACTTTTTATAGAGTTTTGTTTTTTGTGGTTTTTTTGTTTGTTTTTTTCCCCAATCAGGGTAAGAATAAAGTCACTCTGTTGAATTTGACCTGTATGTCTCTTAAATTTCTATTAAACCCTAGGGTTCCAAATACTTCCTTCTCTGTTTCTATTTATATGCTGGGGAAATTGGACCCTCTGTCTTGAGAATTTAGCACATTTTTCAATGCATGATGTTCCCCTGTGGAATCTTTTAACAGATTTCTGTTGAAAGCGCCTCAAAAACTTCCTGGGTGTGATCTGAAACTGGCCTCCTTACATGGAGGGCAAGGAGAGACCAAAGAAAGAGGTAGGCCGCTCCAGATGGGTAGGTGCAAGGGAATAAGCAAGGGAACTTGTATGTAAGGTTTGCCTTCGATAACAAGGCAAGTGGATCACATCCACTCACTAGAATCTTGAAGGTTTATACAATAACAGCTTTAGCTGGGCTCCATCATGTGTACCAGCCAGGTCTCATCATCACTTCACTGTCTCAAGGTTGTGTCCTTGGAGTAGCCTCTGGGAGTGGGGACATTCCAAGGACAGAGAATGGTTTGAGGAGCCTCTGATTGACTCATCCAGCTCACAGGTCAAAAGGGCTCATCATGCCCTTTTTGATGACCTCATCGCACACTCCACCCCTCAGTGACCTACTCTAACAATTTCATACGCACCACCACCCACCTCCCTGCAATCTTCTGCACTGTGTCCTGAGCCATCGTCAGGGTTTCCTAAGCAAGGAGGTGGCTCCTTTGGCTGCTATCTGGCTGCCCTAGAGGCAGATACCACAGTTACAACATAGGCTCATGCAAGAGAAAACACTAATTTTTTTTCCTAATGACTCACAAAATCATTCACAATTTTTTCCACCCCATGATCTGAACCACTGCTTTATAAAGTCTCCTATACTGAGGGTCAGATTACTTAGGGCATTCACTTGTGTCCTTATGTAATTTCATAAAGGTGATACATTAGCAGACTCACGAATATGAACACACAGCATTCTGTTTGGATAACGGTACAGGTGTCTCCTTGCGAAGCAGGTAGAATGTCCAAGTCCATCCTATTTTGGAGGACAGCTTTCCTCATCAGAGACATTTCAGAGTTCAGTAAGGACAGGCTTTGTTGGCTATCCCTCAAGGTTTGCTTAGTGAATCTGGTAAGTACTTCTATGTGTTCTATAATGTCTGTCAGGCCATTGGAGGAAACAAAAATGGAGACCAAATGATCATATCAGTGAAAGACAGAACACACCCATCTGGCCTTGAGGAAAGGAGGATTGGCGGCTGTTTTCACCATAATGCAGATTCTCCCCTTTGTCCAGGGAAGGCCCAGAGGATAACACCCAACCACCCAGGTGGAAGCCATCCAAAGAATTGCACTATACAGCCACTGGCCTCCATTTGGTCTTACCCAATGAATATGCAGGCAGTGTGACCAGTCAGTGCCAAACCAGTCATTATCCCTTAACATGACTTTCCAGTTTAGGGAAAAGGAAACAAGGCCAGCTTTCTTTAAAAAAAAATTTTTGCTTTCGGAGGTGATGGGTGTGTATTACCTGTTTGTGGTGATGGTATCAGAGGTGTGGGCATATGTCCAAACCCATCAAAATGTGTGCATTAAATATATACAATTTCTTGTATATTAAGTATACCTCAATAAAGCTGGAAAAATACATACATTGTATTCTAGTTTACAAGAAGAAAGAGAGAGAGAGAAGGAGAGAGAGAGAAGGGAGGAAGAAAGGAAGGAAGGAAAGAAGGAAAGAAACGAAACCTGACAGATTCTGAAGTAATGTAGTATAGCATGCCAAGAACCAAACGTTAATCTTCTGAAAATCAGAGCGCTGTTGACTCGACGTTGTAGTAAGAAACAAGAATCAAACTTCAGAACCTACCTAGGTGAAGGACAGTTCTACACACAGCATTCTGGTATTTGGAAGTTCGGGTAGGTTTTACCCTAGTTGCAGAGGAACACCAGAAAAGACAGAAACAGCACATTGGCAACATGGCCCTGACTCCCCTTAGCGTATGACTGATCGAGCCATCCAATACCACTGTGTCTGACTAGTAAGGCAGAGAGGGTCAGCATTCATGGAAGAAGATGACACCATCTTGAACCTCACTTACACAAGTAGTTGGCGACCAGTTAGTAGCTATACATGTAAATAATATGAACTGTATTCAAATGCAAATACAATTTGAAAATCCAGTTTAAAGCACAGAAACCAAATTGAAATGAATCCAAAGCTAATACAGACTTGGTGTTACCAACAGGGACAGAAAATAGACAGATGGAAAAATGAATGAAAGAATGGCTAAACTCACCAGAGAAATAGAATTTATAAAATTTTCAAATGAAAATTATGACAAATATAAATTAACTGAAATTATGAACTCAATAAGGGAATATAACAGTATATTAGACATAAGAGAATAAACACTTTGGGAAGTGTTATTATTTAAATCATGGAAAAATTAATAGAAAATAAGGGTGTTTTCGGAGAAATAAATCTGAAAGGAGGCAATGCCAGCTGACGTGCATTAAGAGAAATATTAACGACAGTGCTTCAGGTAGAAGAAAAGTGACTGCATATTTGAGCACAGAAATACATAAATAAAGAGAATACATGTGAAATGAAAGCAATTATGAAATAAGTATGCAAGTTGTAGGGAGTATTGATTAGAATTTTTTAAATGAATCAGGATCTGAGTTTTTTTAATGTTTATTTATTATTTTGAGACAGAGACAGAGCATGAGCAGGGGAGAAGGAGAGAGAGAGGGAGACACAGAATCTGAAGCAGGCTTCAGGCTCCGAGCTGTCAGCACAGAGCCCGATGAGGGGCTCAAACTCACAGACTGTGAGATCATGACCTGAGCCGAAGTCAGACACTCAACCTACTGAGCCACTCAGGCACCCTTAATTAGAATTTTTAATGTTCTTTGTAAGTCATGTTCAGAGAGGCAATTTTGAGTTCATATGGAAATTCATTGGTTGCTAAGCAGAATAGAGTTTAAGGGGAAAAAATGAAATGTAAAGATAAAAAAGATCAATACTATGTGATTTACAGGGAACACAATTTTTTTTTTAAGAGAAGGAAGCTCAGAGCAAAATCCTGTTCCAGAAGGTTAATTTTTAAATTAATATATTTATTCATCATTTGTGTCTTTCACAAAAGGACTGAAGGGATTCCCAGAAAACATAGTTAAAATGCACAGAGACTGAAAAATAAAAATGATGCTTACCTGTCAGTGCTCTTTACCACAGTGGTTATAGAAGTGCTCTCTAATGCCAAAAGGAGAATATCTAACTTCCTCCCACTTCAAGAGACCATAAGAAATGGTCAAGACAGGGTACAGAGAGAGAGAGAGAGAGAGAGAGAACTTGGGACATATGTCTTATTAAGGTGCATGAGTGAAGTGCTTTGGGATTCTTGGGTATGGTCAGATTGGTCAATTAAAACCAAAAAGGGCAGGATTTTGGTAGATTCCATGGGGCTCTTATCTAAGGGGTGCACAAGGGGAAGCCCCTGGGAAGTGGGAGAGACTGTTGATCATAAGTGCTATGGAGAAGTCATAACAGGAACTTTCCTTTGCTTCTGAGTCTGGGGGCTGCTATCCAGGGCATGTGTTTGCATGGGGGACGGGAGGCAGGGCTAGTGTCGGTTAAAGATTCCTACAGGACATTTGGCCACACTAAATGGATGCAGGGCAGCAGTACTATAAAGTATCTTAGCTAAACTCTTTTCAATGACACATGAAAAAAATTCTTTTTGTAGGAAAGAAACAGCAGCTGAATTTCAACTAAATATTAACTTATCCCTTTTGTATAATTTGGTTAAATTCCTCTCATGCTGAGGCTTAGAATTCTTAATTCTCTTTCTAAATCTGTCAGTAAATGCCCAGATGGTTGGGGAGCAGTCCCTTTGGTTCTTTTGGTTACTTTTTTATCATCTATAAAATGAAGTGCTTTGACTGCATTATGTATGATATTCTAATATTCCACATTTAGTGACTTTGACTTTGCTTAGGCCTAAGTACTTGAGAAATATTCAATCTTCAGGTAAGGAAAGTGAAGAGAGAAAGATACTAATTATGGGTGGGGGATTAAATTATAGAAAGATAGATGATAGATAGATATAGATAGGTGAGGATAGATGATAGATAGATGCTAGAATTCAAAAATAGGTTAGTACTTTTGTTACATAACTTTGGCTTGTATGTTTTCTCTTTATTTGGAGAGCCTGTAATTCAACCACATAATGAAGCAGAAGTAATGTTGCACCTGACAAATGTAGACAATCTAAGCATGAAATAACGACTGTTAGCCAAATTAACTACTCAGGAAACAACAGATACTGGTGAGGATGTGGAGAAAGGGAAACCTTCTTACACTGTTGGTAGGAATGAAAACTGATACAGTCACTGTGGAAACCAGTATGGAGGTTCCTCAGAAAGTTAAAAATGGAATTACCCTATGACACAGCAATTGCACTATGAGGTATTTACCCAAGGTATACAAAAATACTGATTTCAGGGGGCACACGAGCCCCGATGTTCATAGAGGCATTATCAACAACAGCAAAACTATGTAAAGGGCCCACATGTCTATCAACTGATGAATGGATAAAGAAGAAGTGGTATATATGCACGATGGAGCATTACTCGGCCATCAAAAAGAATGAAATCTTGGGGCATCTGGGTGGCTCAGTTGGTTAAGTATCTGATTTCAGCTCAGGTCATGATCTCATGGTTTATGGGTTTGAGCCCCATGTCAGACTCTGTACTGACAGCTCACAGCCTGGACTCTGCTTCCGATTCTGTGTGTCCCTCTCTCTCTCTGCCCCTCCCCTTGCTCATGCTCTGTCTGTCTCAAAAATAAACATTAAAAAAAGAATGACATCTTGCAATTTTCTTTTTTTTAATTGTTTTTACATTTATTTATTTTTGAGAAATAGAGAGAGATAGAGCATGAATGGGGAAGGGGCAGAGAGAGAAGGAGACACAGAATCCAAAACAGGCTCCAGGCTCTGAGCAATCATAACAGAGCCTGACACAGGGCTTGAACCCACAAACCGTGAGATCATGACCTGAGCCGAAGTTGGATGCTCAACCGACTGAACCACCCAAGCGCCCCCAAATCTTGCTATTTTCAATGACATGGATGGAGCTAGAAAGTATTATGCTAAGCAAAATAAGTCAAAATGAGCAAAAATGCTAAGCAAAAATAAGTCAGAAAAAGACAAATACCTTATGATTTCACTGATATGTGGAATTTAAGAAACAAAACAATTGGCTATATGGAAAGGGGTGGGGGAGAGAGGGAAGTAAATCATAAAGACTCTTATTCATAGAGAGCAAACTGAAGGTTGATGGAGGGAGGTGGGGGGGTGGGCTAGATGGGTGGTGGGCATTAAAGAGGGCACTTGTTATGATGTGCACTGGGTGTTGCATGCAAGTGATCAATCACTGAATTTCGACTCTTGAAACCAATATTACACTGTGTGTTAGCTAACTAGAATTTAAATACAAATTTAAAAGGAAAAACCAACAACTGTCAGCCAACCTCAACTTCAGAAGTTTAATTTTAGAATCCCACATAAGTATTGCTATTCAGACGAAAAGAAAAAAACAAAACAAAACATTATTTTAAGCTCTCAAAGATTTTTTCTAATATGACATATATAATCTAAAATTTAACCAGGAGTAAGATATATTAAGACTTTTCTAATTGTTTTCCTTTTTTTTCTAGAAACATATTTATTATGCGATCAAAAATAGTTTCATACAACATACCAGCTTCTGATGGGGATATAGTAAACTTTCTATAATCCATGGTGCTGAGAATTGGGAATTGCATGGAACATAAGAAGTTAATGGTAGTCGGAAATTACCCTGTTAGACATTATTCATCATAGTGGTATCATAATGTTGCATTTTGTCTTTCAAATAAATAATTGTTCTGGAAAAGCAGAAATTATCCTGGTTTTGATAACAATTAATGGCCCTGCACTTCATAAATCACACGCCAAGTCTTGGCGTCCTCCAATTGTAAAATGGGCTATATATGGAAATGAAATTAGATATGAAAAGCTCCAAGGACAGTGCCTGATTCATAGAGTTGTAGACATAGCTTTATTACCATATTGTCAAAGCCCAGAGAATTTCAATAAATTGACTACAAGGGCAGTATTTTAGCCACCAAATTATCCTCAGAATTTAAATCACTGCCTGCAAATTCTCTTCTTTTTGCCCATAATTACTCTCTTATCACAAGAAAACTGAGAGAGGATAAGGCTAAGCATAGATAGACATCAATGAGAGAAAGGAGAAAAAAAGAGGAAAAGACAGAATGTAAAAGTGGATTATCTACAAAACTGGAAACCGCCATCTGGATCACTGAGAATAGAACAGAATACAGGTAATGAAAGATCATAGCAAATGGGCAGGCCTGATTGTAGAATATGAAAAAGAATACAGTTTGTTTCCATTAGTTATACATATTTTACAGCATGTTCTAGTACTAACTACTATAGCTATAGAAGACCTGATGGTCTGAGAAGGCTTATCAGAATCATGTGAAAACAGTTGTCTTTCATATTTTCCTGATTGGGAAGTCAGCACACTGGCCCTTTGCTGCCTCCCAGCACCAGCAGGTTCCAGAACCGCTCTCCAGAAACATGCCCACCAATTCAGACTTGGACAGACTCATTCCAGAAACACTAGAATCTACCCAGACCTAGAGTCCATTGTTAATCCTAAATTTTTAGAATCCTACCTTTTTACGATGTTGTTGCGACTTGTATGTTTGCCAAGGTTTAAAGGTTTGCAGAATGTTTGAACATCTTGAACATCGCCAGATTCACTGGAAAAGTTCACAATACAAGATGAAATTTACTTCTGGATATGGAAACTAGGAGATCAGAGGGTTTTTTCAATAATGTATGCTAATGTTGGATTGCGGTGTGTAGAACGTCCTGTAGGAATCTCACCAAAGTTGGCTCACAAACTGCCACGTAGAGAGATAAAATTTACATAAATTAAATGATGAATATAAAGAACCAGGAAAAGCCTGGAAGAAGATAAGAAAACCAGTAAATGGTATTCTTGTAGTGTGTAATTTAATAGATTCTTGAGCCAATGCATGCTTTAGTATCCTAGATCTTTGCCAAATGTACCCATTTTTTAAAAGGTGTTATGACAGTCCTTGTGAGAGAGAACAGAAAGTAAAATATTCAAATTCATTTTATAATTAATAGGGCATTACAGTTTTACATTTGACTAAATTGCAAATGTGCACTAATGTGGGTAAAAACCCAACATCTTTTCATAATATCCCCGTTTTGAGTTTAAGTGTCAGATAAAACATTTCAGAGGGTTATTTGTTAAACCATTACCTTAATAAAGCTACTGGATACATTGCTTTTCAAAATTTCTAACCTTTAAAATTCCTTCATTTATTATGAATAAATTTATTATGTCCATAATAGCATCATTTCCTGGGAGCTGCCATTTGCACCGGCTGTTTATGAAAGTGATTTTATTGAAGAAAATGTTTTCCTTTGATTACAAATATTCTCTTCCCTATTTTACGGCTAATTGGTTCTCTAGTTAATTTAATTCAAAGACCTGTAAAATAACTTTATTAATGTCCATGTATAGAAATGTATGTCAACTAAGAAGAAATTCATTGAACTTCAATAATGAATTTCTTACAATCTAAAATTATTGTTTGAAGCACTTTAGAATCTTCAATCAAGTCTCCATAGACAACGTTCAGTTGTTCAGTTAGCAATCAATAACAAATTGACTAACCATCTTTTGCAAACTCTGGAATGGATGCTATGTTGGGAGACATAAAGAGTGGCATGTATTATTTATTTATTTATTATTATTTTAAGTAGGCTTCATGCCCGGGGTGGAGCCCAATGAGGGGCTTGAACTCATGACCCTGAGATCAAGACCTGAGCTGAGATTAAAAGGCAGATGCTTAACTGACTGAGCCATCCAGGTGCCCTCCACCCTACAATGCCACTTTTGTATTTTACGTGGGGCCACAGTCCTAACATGCACCCACATAAACACCCAAACCACTAACTCAACCAATTGCAAAAATCAAATAGCAAACAGTGAGAGGTGAATCCAATAGAATGTGTGTAACAGGGAGTCTGAAAGGTTGAATTCTATTTTATTTTTTTTTTCAACGTTTATTTATTTTTGGGACAGAGAGAGACAGAGCATGAACGGGGGAGGGGCAGAGAGAGAGGGAGACACAGAATCGGAAACAGGCTCCAGGCTCTGAACCATCAGCCCAGAGCCCGACGCGGGGCTCGAACTCACGGACCGCGAGATCGTGACCTGGCTGAAGTCGGACGCTTAACCGACTGCGCCACCCAGGCGCCCCTGAAAGGTTGAATTTTAAATATGTGAGAAGAAAAAAATTTCTTTTAAAAGTGAGTTGCTTCTAGGGAAACAAAGCCTTAGCTAATGTAGACAAAGGCCACCTTTCTCCAAGGTGGTTTTGGAAAATGGTGTGAATATTTTCACTAGACTACTCTAGTTAGAAATGAAATCAAGATTCTTATTCATTCTGCTGCAAAGTTCAGCTTTGCACTCACGGATTCACATGGCTCTGAGTGAAGTCATCGGGCACTTGAGTGCACCTTTGTCCTAAAAGAGAAACTCACTTCAAAAGTTTTTTTTTTTCCTTTCTTTTTCTTTTTTTTTTTAAACAAGTGTCCTGGGCTTAGTATCTGAGTCTTATCTTATAAAGAGTTGCTAAAGGTTGCTCACAGGATGGGTGTGTGGCTGCCCCAGGAACTCTTGACCAGCTATTAAGGACTCATGGGGTGTCAGGGAAGGGATGGGGTGTCATCAGGGAGGGTATGGGATGTCAGGGAGGGGTTGAGGTGTTGGGGAGAGGATGACCCTGTGCATGTGTATGTGGGTGTGAGTCGGGGTGGGGGGTGCTTGTTAAAGAGTGAAATCAGAAATATAAAAGAACAGTGTTATTGTAAATCTGTGTCAGTTTCGCCCCAGACACCATTGTGCACTCTAAAATTGTGAAGATCTCCAGAATTATGAGAAGTCACATGGTGTTTGTGCCTTTCGTGAGGAAAGCAGTAAAACCAGAAGAATGAAGATTTTCAGATTTTCCAGGTTTCAGTTCCCTCCAGACCCACTTCCATATTGTTGGTGAAAATAGCGAGGCAGGGTATTCTGGGACTTCAGCACTGGGGGAAGTTGTGACAATTTGTTAGTCTCAGGCGTGTACCTGAATTCTGATTCAGAAGCCCAGGGCACCTGGACTAACACTGGGGTTCCAGAAGGGCACTAGGAGAGGAGAAATGAATCAGAATATTAAATAAAATGAACTTTATTTTTTATCTCGGTCTGGTGAGATGCCACATTTATTATACATATGAACGAATGCATAGTAGCTTTTAGGTATTAAAATTAGCTGACATAAGATGGAATTAACCTGAAAATCAATCAAATAAAATAAATTTTCTGAGAGTGTATTTGTATTCAAGATGAAGGGAAGAGAGAGCAGAGGCATGGAGACAATAGTCAACTCAGGTATGTGTCACAGGTGAAGGAGTAAGGTATGTTGGATCCTTGTTCTACCATTTGTATATAATGAATTTAAGGACATATAAATGAATACTGGATTAAGGGAGTGTCAGAGTAAAAGTTCTTCTCTAAGACAGGCCATCTAGCTAGTAATATGTAAAACTGTAATGAGGAGTGACAAAAGCTTTAGTGATAACACTATACTACTCCTGGGTTTATGTTATAACATAGGTGTTATTTTTTTTTATGCCTCTATTGACAATAGCAGCACAAGTAAAAAATAAGAAAGCAGTCCTGCCAAGGATGAGCTGAAAGCTGGCCAGGCTCACAACTATCCCATGGTGTTCTGTTGTCAAACACAAGTGACTTCATATATCATGTTGGACAAGAACATCCTGTGACTGCCATGGAGTGACGGGAAAAAGAACACTTTACGGTCACATCTGAGCTCAGATAAAAATGAAAAATGTGCAAGGCAGAAAATGCCCTGACCACCCCTCTTCCACCTAATGCAAGCAACTGCTGTTGCTTTACCAAGCACAGCTTTCATCCTGCTCAACGTCTCCCACTTCCTTGATAAAAATTACACAGGTACTCGATTATAGAAATGCCCCGACTCACAGCTTCCCATCTAAAGCAAACCATGACTTCTTGAATTTCCCCTTCAGTCATCCAATTTCAAGTCCAAATCCTATGACAAGCCCTTCCAAACACCGTCTTATTGAGATGGTCCATGGTCCCTCAAGATGTGGACTCCCGTTTGTAGCAAAAACTACCAACAGACCTTGTTCAGCTCCAGGTGTGTTCTTCGAGATCTTTGGCTGGCAAGCAGTGGCAATAGTGATCCCTACCTAAGAAATTAGGGAGTGTTCCTATCATTTGTTACTTTTATAAACACTGAGAAGCTGCCATTCATTAAGAACCTACCAAATGTAATGAATTTGGATAAGCACTTAAGAATGGTCACATCTAACGTACGAGTCACTAACACTGTATATTGTTTTAAGTGTTTTGCATATTATAACACATTTACCCTACCACACTCCTATGAAGCATTTTACATTTTATGGATAGGAAAATATAATAACTAATTTCATCCAACTTAGCCATTTTATGAGGATAATATTAATTCATCTTTTGATAAGGCAATGGAGCACAAAGAGTTTAAGAAACTTACTTAGGTCCACTTAACTAATGAATGACTGAGTTAAGATTCAAAATCAGGACTTGGGTGCCAGACTCCATATATCTAACTATTGTCTTTTACTTCAGTTCTGTATATTCATTTCATTGAAGGACAGCAGAGGCTAACTGGTAGGTCAAAGCCATGACTTACTTACTTTCTTTCTTTCTTTCTTTCTTTCTTTCTTTCTTTCTTTCTTTCTTTCTTAATATAATTTAGTGTCCAATTGGCTAACATACAGTGTGTAAAGTGTGCTCTTGGCTTTTGGGGGTAGATTCCCGTGGTTCATCGCTTACATACAATACCCAGTTCTCATCCCAACAAATGTCCTCTTCAATGCCCATCACCCATTTTCCCCTCTCCAACATCCCCCCCCATCAATTCTCAGTTTGTTCTCTGTATTTAAGGGTCTCTCATGGTTTTCCTCCTTCCCTCTCTGTTTGTAACTATTTTTTTTCCCTTCCCTTCCCTCATGGTCTTAAGTTTCTCAAGATCCACATATGAGTGAAAACATATGATATATGTCTTTCTCTGACTGACTGATTTCACTTAGCGTAATACCTTCCAGTTCCATACACATTGCTGCAAATTGCATGATTTAATTTTTTCTCATTGCCAAGTAGTATTCCCCATTATATATATAAACCCCATTCTTCTTTATCCATTCATCAGTGGATGGACATTTAGGCTGTTTCCAAAATTTGGCTCTTGTTGAAAGCGCTGCTACAAACATTGGGGCACATGTGCCTCTATGAATCAGTACTCCTGTATCCTTTGGAAAGTTCCTAGTAGGGCAATTTGTGGGTTGTAGGGTAGTTCTATTTTTAATTTTTTGAGGAAGCTCCACACTGTTTTCCAGAGCAGCTGCAACAGTTTGCATTCCCACCAACAGTGCAAGAAGGTTCCCGTTTCTCCACATCTTCGCCAGCATCTTCTGTTTCCTGAGTTGTTAATTTTAGCAACTCTGACTGGTGTGAGGTGATATCTGAGTATGGTTTTGATTTGTATTTCCCTGATGATGAGTGACATTGAGCATCTTTTCATGTGTCTGTTGGCCATATGTATGTCTTTTAAATTTTTTTTAACCATTATTTATTTTTGAGAAAGAGAGCAGGGAAGGGGCAGAGAGAGAGAGGGAGACACAATCCAAAGCAGGCTACAGGCCCTGAGCTGTCAACACAGAGCCTGACATGGGGCTCGAACACACAGACCATGAGATTATGACCTGAGTCGAAGTCAGACACTCAACTGACTCTGCCACCCAGGCACACCTGGATGTCTTCTTTGGAAAAGTGTCTGTTCACGTCTTCTGCCCATTTCTTCACTGGGTTATTTATTTTTTGGGTGTTGAGTTTGGTAAGTTCTTTACAGATTTTGGATACTAACCCTCTATCCGATATGTCATTTGCAAATATCTTTGCCAATTCTGTTGGTTGCCTTTTAGTTTTGTTGATTGTTTCCTTTGCAGTACAGAAGCTTTTTATCTTGATGAGGTCCTAACAGTTTACTTTTGCTTTTAATTCCTTTGCCTTTGGAGATGTGTTGGGCAAGAAATTGCTGCAGCTGAGGTCAAAGAGGTTGTTGCCTGTTTTCTCCTCTAGGGTTTTGATGGCTTCCTGTCTCACATATAGATCTTTCATCATTTTGAGTTTATTTTTGTGTATGGTATAAGAAAGTGGTCTAGTTTCATTCTTCTGCATGTTGCTCTGTGTGTGTGTGTGTGTGTATACATACATATATATATATATATATATATATATATATATATATATATATAATTTATTAATTATTCAACTACCACAAAGAATAATATCTTGGGGTACCTGGGTGGCTTAGTAGGTTAAGATTCTGACTCTTGATATAGGCTCAGGTCATAATTTCATGGTTCATGAGTTCAAGCCCTGCATTGGGCTCTGCCCTGAGAGTGTGGAGCTTGCTTGGGATTCTCTCTCTCCCTTCTATCTCTACCTTCCCCCCCACACTTCAAAATAAATAAATAAATTTCAAAGGAAGAATGAAATCCTCCCATTTGCAATGACATGGATGGAAGTAGAGTATTATGCTAAACTAAAGTTAGTCAGAGAAAGACAAATACCAAATGATTTCACTCATGTGAAATTTAAGAAACAAAACAAATGAACATGGGGTGGGGAAAGAAAGGTAAACCAAGAAACAGACTCTAACTCAAGAAACAAGAAGAATCCCAAATACAAAATCTAACAGCACACCTAAAGGGACTAGAAGCAGAATAACAAAGAAACCCCAAGTCCAACAGAAGAGAAATAATAAAGATCAAAGAAATGATACAGAATCAAAAAACAAAAACAAAAACAAAAAACAAGCAAACAGTAGAACAGATCGATGAAACTAAGAGCTGATTTTTTTTGAAAAAATAAACAGAATTGATAACACCCTAACCAGATTTCTCAAAAAAAAAAAAAAAAAAAAAAAAAAAAGAGAGAGAGAGAGAGAGAGAGGACCCAAGTAGGTAAAATCACGAATTAAAATGGTGCAGCCATTCTGGAAAACAGTATGGAGAATGCACCAGTTTGCATTCCCACCAACAGCGGAAGAGGGTTCCCCCTTTCTCCACATCATCACCAACACCTGTTGCTTCTTGTGTTGTTTATTTTAGCCATTCTGATTGGTGTGAGGTGTTATCTCATTGTAGTTATGATTTGCATTTCCCTGATGATGAGTGATGTTGAGCATCTTTTTATATGTCTGTTAACCATCTGAATGTCTTCTTTGAAAAAAATGTCTATTCGTGTCTTCTGTGCATTTCTGAATTGGATTACTTAATTTGGGGGTGTTGAATTTGATAAGTTCTTTATAGATTTTGGATACTAACCCTTTATCAGATATGCCATTTGCAAATATCTTCTCCTATTCCACAGGTTTCCTTTTAGTTTTGCTGACTGTATCCTTTGCTGTGCAGAAGATTTTTATTTTGATGAAGCCCAGTAGCTTATTTATTTTTTTTTATTTCCATTGCCTCAGGAGACATACTCCAGTAACAAGTTGTTACAGCCAATGTCAAAGAGATTACTGCCTGTGTCTCCTCTAGGATTTTGATGGTTTCCTACCTCACATTAAATGTCCTCTAATTTTATTTGGCTTTGCTTCAAGGACCTAGTTACTTCTAACTATTGTAATTTTTGAATTATACACATAAGGCTTAAAGGAGCAGGAAAATGGAAGGTTGGTGTCAGAGATCACACTAGTAGTTGACATCAGCACAGAATTCATCATGAATTATAGATCACAACAGAATTCAACTGCTCTCCAAATGCTGGAAATAGGTGAACTCGTTAATTCATTTGGAACAACCTGGACCATAACTTAGCAACTTATAATTAGCAAGGATATTTGGTGGTAATTTTGGCGTTTTTTAATTAGAGAGGTTGACAAACAATTATGTGAAATAACATCCCAAATATATGTAAATAATAAACAGATGACCGGATACTGCACATTCACCATATAGCTTTTAGACAGAGTCTATTTTAAGGTAGCACCAAGAAATATTGACCACAATGTGCTATACATGTGTTCTTCTTCCTCTAAAAAACCTGCGGCTCCTTAATTATTCTTGAAGCACTCCAGTAACACAGGCAGGACTAGAACAAAACTCTAATTTATAAAGAACATTAGAGAATATAAGATATTTAATGAGACCATTAAATGTCAGTTCTGACAGACAGGCACTGGACAGATTTGTGGCTATTGCTATTTTAAGAAGATAGTGATTTTCCCAAATGTGTTAAAGGTGGTTTAATTGTGGATTTCAACATGTTCCCAACAGAAGAAGCTAGATATTGTCTTCAGATACAGAGTGAGCTGGGATCTTTGGATGGCATTTTAGCAGAAGACATTTCTCTTGCTTTCATAGTCATTTGTTCAACACTTCTTCACTCAAGTGAGTAAGGTAATATTAGAGCTGGAGATGGGTATTTTTTCTAAGTACATTTGACTCATTAGTGTGTGCTCTTTTCTCTAATTTGTATGTTTTCCTCTTACAAGACTTTTGTGGGTTATGAGTACTGGTTAATGTTTATTATCTATCTTGTAGTAAGGATGTCATCATGAAAGAGACATGTCTTTCTCTATTTTTCAATACTTACAGTCATAATTTTTCCCCAGGTATACTTCTAAAACTTTCAAAACTTCTTTCAATCATAAAATAAGTTTGATAAAGATGCTCTGTGATGTAGCATTGAGTGTTCCCATTCTTTTGTGTGGCTGGTTGTGTTTTCTGAAGATTGCAGCAACGATGTCCCCAGACCCTATGCTCTTCCATAATGTTATCTTGCCACTTTTCCTGACCTTTCAGGGGCAGGCTGGTTTCTGCTTTAACCAACAAAGTATGGTAGAAGTGATCTGATTTCTGAGGCTGCCAGAAAGGTCATGCGGTTCTACTTGGTTTTCTTGAGGTGCTTATTCTAAGAAGTCAGCCACCTTGTGGGTGTGTGGTCTACCGTGCTCAAGTCCACATGGAGGTGCTGGTTGGCCGTCACAGCTAATCTCCACTAAGTCATGATCTGTGTAAGTGAGTCATCTTATGAGTGTAGACCAACCTTCCTGCCATCTGAGTTCCACTGCAAGGTATCAATGTACACCAAAGGGAGCAAAGGTCAGCCAGCTGAGCCTGGACCATAGAAGTTATGAGCCTCACAAAAGGGCTGCTGTTTAACACCACTAAGTGCAAAGTAACTTGTTGCACAATAGGAATCGGAACCATTTCTTATCAAATTAACAATGGTATAAAATAAATTATATTTAACAATTTCAAAATGTATATTGGTTTATCCTTGATGGGAAATAACTTTATAATGTATGCAGACTTTTTTGACTCTGTGAAACTACCACAAGGGTATGACCAGGTACATAGATAAAACATCAATGTACAAAATACTAATGGCAGCATTATTTATAGTAATTCTCAGTTGCATATGAATTATCCAACAATAAATGAATGTTGAAATAATTTCACTCAATGAAATCATAAACTCATTAATTTATACCATGGGAGAGCATTGAATAATATGTGTGCAAATGAGAGTTCACCCATGAAAGAGAAGAGACTCTAAGTATTCAAACACAGTTAAGGCAGAGGGAACTTTATACTGACAATCACCTTGACATGTAATGTAGGAAATGAGAAGCCAAGTGGAGGATGGTGGAGCACTGCAGAGATGAGGGACACCAAGCTGAGGGACACAGGGAAGAGGCCCTATTGCCAACATGAGGGGTGGAATCACCAACAGAAACCAGAAGCACTGAAAGCAGGCTTACCAGGAGGATTTGGAAACAGAGAGAACACTCTGACAGTGCAGGTTTTGCTCCCTATGACAGAGAGAAAAAAGAGAAGATGTGCCCTGGATTCTCCGTTGTGTTGTCCTCCAATTAAACCGAACCAGAAGCTTGCTGACCCAGGAGCCATGGAAAAACAGCACACAAAGTGAGCCCCTTGAAGTGCAAGGCAGGGCAGCAGAAGAGGAGAGAATGGGTCTAAGGAAAATAGGCCTAAGACCTACACGAGATAGGGGATGTGGAAATATTACTGGAATGGCAGCCTGAATGCAAACATCTGGACACGTGCTCACACATACTTGTATGATGAATTCAGTCCATCATTTCAAACAATTTATGATTTTAAAGTGATTTAGCTCTAAGGAAATCTTTACTTGGCAATGATGAATGCTGAAATCTTAAAACAGAATGGTCAATGGGGCGCCTGGGTGGCGCAGTCGGTTAAGCGTCCGACTTCAGCCAGGTCACAATCTCGCAGTCAGTGAGTTCGAGCCCCGCGTCAGGCTCTGGGCTAATGGCTCAGAGCCTGGAGCCTGTTTCCGATTCTGTGTCTCCCTCTCTCTCTGCCCCTCCCCCGTTCATGCTCTGTCTCTCTCTGTCCCAAAAATAAAATAAACGTTGAAAAAAAAATTTAAAAAAAACCAGAATGGTCAATATTGGTGAATTTCAATTGATAACACAAGATTTCAACAGCAACTTAGCTGGACCAATGAATTTTTAATCAATTTTCTTCATAGATAAAACTATCAAATGTTTTCTTTTTTTTTTTCGCTTTGTTTTATAGCAATTACTTTAATCAGCATCCTTTCTTTTCCTCTTAATTGTTAAGAAAAAGTATATACACATATCAATTGCTTTATTATTTATGTCTATATCAAAATATAGTGATGACAATTTCTGGCATTTTAAGCTTTCTTTTCTGCACATTTAACTTCATGAAAAAGGTGGTGAGAGCACATGGTGCCTTAAAAATATTACAGCCAAGACAGTGAGGTGAAACATCCAGAAAAATCTCAGCAGACACGGGCCCTCTTCCTAATAAGAGGGGGAGTAGCTATGGAAGGAGGCAGCTCATGATCCCATATGTTGTGTTTAAAAAGTAATGCAGTGTTAAATAAAACATTCTTAATCTTAGTCCTCTAGAAATTCTGAAATGACGTTGTGTGTCCAGCATGTGCTCCTACAATCCTGCATGTAACAATCTAGGAGACACCTCTTCCCCCAGTTGTTGGCTTCTGCTTTAAGTATCCATTAACTAAAAATTCAAAGTCCACACTGGGAAAGAAAATATGTATTTAGAAGTCATCTTAAGATCTTGGAGGAAGAAGATAACAGTGACATAGAAGGATAGAAATAAAATATTGGTTTGCACAGTAGAGTGTACTATCATAGATCACCCCACTTACTGGGGGCTTCCGCATGGGCTGCACCTTCCATGACAGATCTCTGGAGCCAGCACACCTATGCATCAGCTCCTGCGATATAGAATGCTAATAGCTGAAAACTCACCCTCCTCATGCCCTGCAGCCTTCAATGACTGTCGCAAGGCTATAGAAACCAGCCCCAACCTCAAGCAGAAACAAGTCATTGGTAGAACTTGAGCTTCAGAATCCTTCCATAGATAAGGCCACAGGCAGATTTCACCAGAGATCAGAGCTCTACTCATCTCTTCTTTCCTTTGCACATTTTTCCTTCAAAGCACTCAATAAATCAAATATGCCCAACCTCTTAGATGCTGTCATCCATTCCCAGAGGCTCTCTTCTGCTTCTAGAAGCCTCCTCCCTCCCAAAAGCTGACTTCCATCCCTAAAGGATCTTCTTCACTCCTAGATGCTTTCTTCCATTCTTAGATTCTGTCCTCCACTCTCAGAGGCTGTCCTTCACTCCTAGAGGCCATCCTCCATTCCGAAAGGCTGTCCTCTACTCCTAGAGGCTGTCCTCCCCTCCTAGATGCCATCCTTTACTCCCAGAGGCTGTCATCCACTCCTGGAGGCCATCTTCCACTCCCAGAAGCTGTTTTCTATTCCTAAAGGATTCCTGAAATTCCTCAGCATAGTTGCTTACTTCATCAAGCCAAAAAGAGCCTTCTCTAGAATAAGTGGTAAGACTGAACATTACACGATGCAATATAATCATAACAGTGACATCTCATCTCCTTTGCCATATTCCATTGGTTAGAGGCAAGCCCCAGGACAGGTTCTGACAGAATTCAATATAAGGGTTTATGCAAAGGTCTGAACATTGGGAAGTAAGGATTATCATAGGGCTGCCTGTCTGGTCATATAGACTAGACAGTAAGGATTCCAACTGTAAGATTCCCAGACCCTATTTATGGAACAGCCATATGGGCAAGAAGAGAGGAATTCTGTTCAAGATATGTGGCTCCAAAAAATAGAAAAACACAGTAAAAATTTTAAATTATTCGTCTCATGGCCCAAATGAACACCTCTAAACCATGTTAACTTAGAGGTAGTTTTCAAGATCCTAGAAGAGTAATCTAAAATGTATGATTTATAGCTAAACCAGGAAAAAATCTCATCAACATAATCCACCATTATGCCTCTCCTGGTGCACAGATGTATTCCACAATATACTTAAGAATTTGTAGAAATGATTCATTATTTCATATATATTTATTGTATGGTTGATATAATTGATTGGCTCTACTGTACTTAACTACAGTATACTTTCACTAAAGGAGAAAAACTAAATAATTATCAAATCAACCTTGGCTTTATTAGAAAAAGGAAAGAAAAAGAAAAAGAAAAAAAGCAAATTAAAAATATGGATTTAAGGCCCAAAAGGAAATGCTTCTGAATTTTTTTGTTCTCTCTCTTTTTTTGACCCTTGAAAGAAAACATAATTTTAAGTGCTTAAAAAAATTAGCAGCAAGGAAAGTTGTGTCTTTGAACAGGGAATAAACATGTGGAAGGAAAGAAACAATGGCAGTTTGAGGTAGTTGTACTTTGTCACTAGAAAGTAATCCATCATGTGTTGTTTCATTTTTGCTTTACTTATGAATACTTTCTTTTTGGTAAAACAGTCAGTTTTTCTTTGGTTGTTGCTTAGCTTTGTTTTTGATGAATTTTAAATGCATTCCATTTTCATGTTACACATGTATATTCAAACTGACTAAAACTAGGGGAAATAGTTTAATCTAGCGAATAAAACTGAGTGAATACAACTGAGTTTTGTTTAGGAAGAAAAAAATTTCAGTCAATTCCTTGGTAGCATCACCCATTGTCGATGATATCAACAAAAATGGTACCTGACAAAAACTTGAGCGAACTTCTATATTCGTAAAGATTCCTAACATCAAAACTCCCAGCAAAGAACCAAGATTATTCTGCAAAACGCAGAGTAGAAAAACATAGTCTTTTGCAGAAATAAAAATATTTTATAAAAGATAAGTCAGAATGGCCATAATGTCTCACAGTTCTGATTGGAAAATACCATTTCCCACTCCCCAACAAACAATAGTAAGAGTTAACCTTATTGTGGTCAGATTTATACTATGAGGTGAATACTCAATATAGTTTACAAATAAAAACATATATATTTTAAGTGTATTTGATTAAATATTTCTATGCAAAGGACATGAATTTTTAAAAAGCCCTTGAGTTCACACTATGTATAAGAACTTGGCATTGAGGGGGAGTTAAGATGACAGGGGAGTAAGGGGACTCTATGCTTGTCTCATCCCTTGTGCACAGTTAGATAGTTATCAAATCATTCTGAACACCAACAATCCATCAGAGGTCTGATAAAACAAAAACTGCAAGTCTACAAGTAAAAAAGCAACCACTTTCTAGAAGGTAGGAGGTGCAGAGAGTTGATATGGGAAGGTGGTGGGAGGAAGCAGGCTTATGGAAACTACCACAAAGTATCATAAGCAGCACAGGGCAAAATCCAAAATTTTATAAGTCCGCTACAGTGGGGGAATGTGCCTGGCTTAAAGGTGCTCAGGTGGCAAAGTGGAGAGGAATACCAGGAGTGACAGTGTGGTCTGAGGATACCCTAGGTCACAAGAAGGACAGGTTACACTGTTTCCAGGAATAGGAGCAGGTTACTGAGGCTGAGGGCAGCAAGCAGGGGTTCCAGCTTTCTGCTCTGTTTTGACATAAACTCTGAACTGCTGGATGGTCTCATGACCACTTTTCTCACAGGGGCTGGCAAAAGCATGGTGGGACCCTACCCCAGAGGAACAGAGAGGGTCTGTGTCATGGGAGTCCCTAAAATTTGGTGTTTTAAAAGTCAGTCTTGTGTTTGAGATAAACAAGCTTGAATACAGGCAGGGTGAATGCAGAGGTTTGACAGAAACCAGGGGCACAAGAGGGGTGATGATGGCTCTTTTGAGAGTATTCTCTGAAGACTGGGGGTGTGATCTTTCAGCTCCTGGGTTAGAGAGGGGACGCTGCCATATTCATCCCACCCATCAGTGCTGAAAGCCTTCAGGGAGCAAAACACCTCCATCTGGTGGATGCTGGAGCCACTTATACCAAGCCCCATGTACCTTTGCCCATCCCCACCCAGGTGCATTTCCACAGAAACAAGTCAGGCTGAGAATCAGTGCTGCAGGCCCTTCCTCCAGAAGACGAGCAAAAACCCCTGGCTCCCACCAAGTCTATTGCCCAAAGAGTGATACAGTGCTTCAGCTCTACCGTTTACTTTTATTCTTTATTTTCACTCATTTTCTTATTTTTCAATTCCTTTTTTATTATTTATTATATATATTTATTATATATATTTATTATTTATTGTATATATTATATATATTATTTATTATTTATTTTATATATTTATTTTATATATTTATATGTTTTTGTTTGTTTTTATTTTATATTATTTTATTTTTGTTTTTGGATCTAGATTCTTTTAACAAGCAGATCAAGACACACACTGAGTTTATGTTTTTGTGTTTTTTTGTGTGTGGGTTTTTTTTGTTTTTGGAGTGTTTTTCTTGGAGGAGGTCGTTTTGGTTTTTCTTTTTTCTTTTACTTTCTGTACGAAATAATAAGACAGAGAATTTCACCCCAAAAGGAAGTACAGAAAGTAAAACTCAAGGCCAGAGATTTAATCAATACAGATATGTCAGATGTCTGAACTAGAATTTAAAACAATGATTATAAGGATTCTAGCTGGGTTTTGAAAAAGCATGGAAGATACCAGAGAACCCTTTTCTGCAGAGATAGGCCAAAATTAGTTAGGCCAAAATTAAAAATGCTATAACGAGATGCAAACCTGAATGGATGCCATAACAGCTAGATGCGTGAGGCAGAGGAGCAAATTAGTGATAGGAGATAAAATTATAGAACACAAGAACCTGAAAAGAAGAGTGTAACAAAAATCATAGATCACGAAAGCAGACTTAGGGACTCAGTGACCTATTAAAAAGTAATAGCATTGATATCATAGGCAGTCCCAGAAGATGACGAGAGAGAAAGAGGGGCAGAAGGTTTGTTCAAAAAAATTAGAGCTGAAAACTTCCCTAATCTGGGGAAGGACACAGACATCAACATTCAAGAACTCTCATTAAATCAAACAAAAGTTGGCCATTGCCAAGGAATATCACAGTCAAATTCACAAAATACACAGACAAGGAAAGAATCATGAAAGCAGCAAGGGAGAAAAAGTCCTTAACCTACAAGGAAAAACACATCATACTGCAACATACTGTCCACAGAAGATTGGCAGGCCAAAAAGGAGTGGCAGGACATCTTCAATGCGCTGAATGGGAAAAATACGCAGCCAAGAATTATTTATCCAGCAAGGCTGTCCTTCAGAATAGAAAGAGAGATAAAGCTCTCCAAACAAAAACTAAAGGAGTTTATGACCACTAAACCAGCCCTGCAAGAAATTTTAAAGGGGGCTCTTTAAGTGGAGAAAAAAAATAGACCAAAAGCATCAAAGACTAGAAAGGACCAGAGAGCATCGCCAGAACACTAACTATACAAGTAACACAATGGCACTAAATTCATATCTTCAAACAATCACTCTGAATGTAAATGAACTAAGTACTCCAGTCAAAAGACATAGGGTATCAGAAGAGATTTAAAAAAATCCACCTATAGGTTGCCTACAAGAAACTAATTTTAGACATAAAGATACCTGTACATCGAAAGTGAGAACAAACAGTCCTAAAATATGTATGGAATTACAAAAGACCCCGAAGAGCCAACACAATTCTGAAAAAAAAGACCAAACATGAAGGCATCACAATTCCAGATTCAAGCTATATTATGAAGCTATAGTCATCAAGACAGTATGGTACTGGCACCAAAACAGACACAGGGATCAATGGAACAGAATAGACAACCCAGAAATGGACCCACTATATGGTTACCTCATCTTTGACAGAGCAGGAAAGAATATTCAATGGAAAAAAAGACCATCTCCTCAATAAGTGGTGTTGGGAAAACTAGATGACAACATGCAGAAGAATGAAACTGAACCACTCTCTTACACCATACACAAAAATAAATTCAAAATGGATGAAAGACCTAAATACGGGACAGGAAACCATCAAAATCCTGGAGGAGAACACAGGCAGTAACTGCTTTGACATCAGCCATAGAAACTTTTTACTAGATATGTCTCCTGACACAGGGGAAACAAAAGCAAAAATGAACTAACAGGATTTCATCAATACAAAAAGATCCTGCACAGTGAAGGAAACAATCAGCAAAACTAAAATGCAACTTAAAGAATGAGAGATATTTGCAAATGACAGCTGATAAAGGGTTAGCATCCAAAATCTATAAAGAACTCATAAAACTCAACACCCCAAAAATGAATAGCCCAGCTAAGAAATGGGCAGAAGACATGAATAGACACTTTTCCAAAGAAGACATCCACATGGCTGACAGACATGAAAAGATGCTCAACATCACTTATCATCGGGGAAATACAGATCAAAACCAAGATGAGATACCACCTCACACCTGTCAGAATGGCTACACTTAACAACACAAGAAACAATGGGTGTTGGTGAGGATGTGGAGAAAAGGGAACCCTCTTGCACTGTTGGTGGGAATGCAAACTGGTGGAGCCACTCTGGAGAGCAGTATGAAGGTTACTCAAAAAACTAAAAATAGAACAGCCCTACTACCCAACAATTGCACTATTAGGTATTTACCCGAAGGATACAAAAATTCATACTAGAAAGGGTACATGCACCCCAATGTTTATGGCAGCATTATCAACAATAGCCAACTATGGAGAGAACCTAAATGTTTATCAACTAATGAATGAATAAAGAAGATGTGGTGTGTGTGTGTGTGTGTGTGTGTGTGTGTGTGTATACATGTAAATATATATATACATGTATATATGTATACATATGCATATGTATGTATATATAATGGAATATTATTCAGCTATCAAAAAGTATGAAATATTGCCATTTGCAATGACGTAGATGGAAATAGAATGTATTATGCTAAGTGAAAGAAGTCAGTCAGAGAAAGAAAAATACCATATTTCACTCATATGTGGAATTTGAGAAACCAAACAGATGAACATATGGGAGCTAGCGGGAAGAGGAGAAAGGGAAACAAATCACAAGAGACTTTCAACAATAGAGAACAAACTGAAGGTTGATGGAGGGAAGTGGCTGGGGGGATGGGCTAGATGGGTGACAGATATTAAGGAGAACACTTGTGGTGATGAGCACTGAGTTTTGTATGTAAGTGATGAATTACTGAATTTTACTCTTGAAACACTGTATGTTAACTAGCTAAAATTTAACTTAAAAAACACAAACTTAGCATTAATAATCTGAGTTGGACTATATACTCAATAAAAACCAGACAAAATAGTTTTTAATGTACAGAGATAACCTTTTTTCATTATTGGTTAACATTTTAAAATTATCTTTAGAAATCCAGTGTGTTTCCTTGTGTGTGCATGTGGTGTGTGTGTATATTGTGTGACCTTTTAAATCAAATTCAAACACATACATTTGGATTTGTAGTATTTTCTTTTATGGTAGATTGTAAACATTTTTGATGTAATGACTTAGTTCATACACTTTATGAGCACTTCCCAGGGAAGTTGAAAACATCCCAATCTTTTAGATACTGAAGTTTATATTCTG
The DNA here is from genome assembly GCF_007474595.2 of Lynx canadensis. Lineage (NCBI taxonomy): Eukaryota > Metazoa > Chordata > Mammalia > Carnivora > Felidae > Lynx > Lynx canadensis. Next base: position 80,877,902 of record NC_044320.2, on the reverse strand, counting down.
TTACAGAAACAGAAATGCAAACTAAATGGTAAGTGTTCTATTTAATATCACCAAATTGGGGCCCCTGGGTGGCTCAGTCGGTTAAGTGGCCAACTTTGGCTCAGGTCATGATCTCACAGCTCATAAGTTTGAGCCCTGCGTTGGGCTCTATGCTGACAGCTCAGAGCCTGGAGCCTACTTTGGATTCTGTGTTTCCCTCTCTCTCTGTTCTCTCTCCCTCCCTCCTTCCTTCCCCTGTCCTCTCTCTCTCTCTCAAAATAAATAAATAAACAAACAAACATTAAAAAAAATTAAAAAAAAATAAAATCATCAAATTAGCACTGTAATTTAAGGAACTTTATTGGAATTTCATGGGTACATTGTAAGAAAACACCTCTGGTGATAATTCTCGTATGAGAGTTATATTCTTAGTTTATTTTAAGAATGAGCTTTAATTTTAAATGCCTGTCATGAACTCTAAGTAAATCTAACACGGCCTATCTTTTGGAATTTAACAGGATTTAACAGTAACTTGGTAAATCTTTATAGCCTTTTCAAAAAATTGTGAGCAGGATTTAATTTTCTATATATTTTTGCCAACTGCCAATCAGAGAAAGGGAATTACTAGAAAGAAATTTGATTGAATCTTTTTTACGTATCTGAAAATTTTCAGGATTAAAACTTATCCAGATTTCTAAAATTGGATCGTCTGTGGGGCAGCTCCTAAATCAAAGTATTTTGCAGTAGAGATAATGAGAAAATAAGGTGATACCACTTAACTCATTCAATTTGTCACCAACGTACATGATTAATATCATTAAAAGAGAAAGAGAAGTAAAAACTCAAGTAGAAATTTACTATGACTGTATCTAAAAAGATGGAGTTAATTTTAAATATTAACATTACACTTAAATAAAATACGGATTTTTTGCACTTTTTAAAAATCATATAATTTTAATAATAATTTCACATTATGTATCAGAAACTGGTTAAGTATCCACATAACAAATTTGCCTTTGTAAAGTGAGCACTAAATTACTCCACTACATACCTGTATTCAATAGAATGTGTGCAATAGAATGTAAGGTGTCACCACTTTCATGTCTGGCACATAAATACCTTCTTCTGTTGACTTTATACAGACATACTGGAAGCCACTTGTTGAAGATGGTTAAGCCCCGATGTGGGCTTAAGCCCCAAGGGATCTGGTTCTTGATTTAGATCTTTAAAAAAGACTTTTGTCAGGCACATCCACTTTGGAATGAGTTAAGAATGAACTTCTCTTATAAATAAATAAAAGCAATTATGCTCAACAGCTTTCATAAAATTTGGAGATTGTGAACTTTGTTTTGAAGTAAAATGTAGCTTAAATTTTAAATAAAAGCTAAATAAAATATCCATAGTTTCAGAACCCGGTGTATGAAATTATGAAAAATATTTCTAAACATTGTAACAATAAATATAACTTAGTTTATTTACAAAATCCACCAATAGGGGGCGCCTGGGTGGCCCAGTCAGGTAAGTGACTTCATCTCAGGTCAGGATCTTGTGGTTCCTGAGTTCAAGCCCTGCCTCAGGCCCCCTGCTGACAGCTCAGAGTTTAGGGCCTGCTTTGGATTCTGTGTCTCCCTCGCTCTCTGCCCCTCCTCTGCTCACGCTCTCTCTCTCTCAAAAGTAAATAAACATCAAAATCCACCACTAATTTATTAGCAATATTAGGTAATGTGGTAATGCAGTACAAGAGAAGCACCAGAAGAGTTAATAGAAACTGTTAGGATTTAATTCCTAATTCCTGACTCTCTCAATTACAATGTGATCTTTTGTAAATTACTTAAATTTTCCAACTTGCAATTTCCTTTTCTATAAAATGGGCATAAGAGAATGTAATGAAATAGCCTATTTGTCTAGTCTATTTCACGTAATAGTTACCATGTAAATTTTTGTTCTCTCTTCCTTTAAATAATTAAGGAAAAAGATGAGAGAAAATAAAAGAAACTACACTGAAAATATTTTTAAAGAACCGAATTTCCACGCAATAAGAAAATTGTTTTGTAGGACAGCTCCAATTTCTATGTAGAGCCCTACATCTCTGCTGAGTTAAACATCAACTCATACAAAATGTATGTTCAAGTGTGCTTGTGCTCCTTTGGAGAAAGTCAACTTCTGGGCTCAGTCACAATCTTTATTTTCACATTTTTATTTGTTTAATGATAGTGAGGTATAGGGGAAGTGTTCTGGGGGTATTCGCAAGCAATGATGTGTACTAACAAACTATGGAATCTAAGTGATGGTAGGAGAGAAAGGAAGAGGAGACGTGAATAATAAAAAGAGCTTGGGTCCATGAACTGGAAATATTGGAGTCAATAGGTGTTTGCAGTTGGAATATTTTGCGATGGAAATGGAAAGGGGGATGAGGCTTGGAATAAGTACTTTAGGGCTGATGCCTTTTGTAGCGTGGGCTGTGTCCCAGCTATGTACATGAGCAGGCTGCTGACATAAAGTGAAGAGATCACAGGGGATGAAAACGTCAAGGAAATGAGACGCTGGGTTTTGGATGGACTACCCTCAAGGGTGCTACTGTCAGTGACAGTGTCAGCAGAAGCTGAAATACAGTAACTAGGTGCCATCCATTTTTTTTTTAATAAATAAGTGACAGTGATGAGTTCCAAAGATAGCAGCACAGGGAGGTAAGCATGACGGTAAGTAGTGAAATAATGAGCTTTAAATAATCAGGACCGTTTGAGAAGACAGGGCAGTGGGTAAGATACCAAATGCGACAGCAGGTGATAAAAGAACACTTAGGTCACCTAGTGATCTTGAGATGCACAGGCAATGAAGGGAGAGAGATTAAAGAAGCTTTGAGGTATGATCAGTTTCCTCATAAAGCGGTAGAGTAGAGGCAATGCCGGGAGAAGCCGTGGGGGGGTATAAAGACATGGGCAGATTATAGAGCACAATGTCCAAAGAATGTAGCATGATGTTCCTAATGAAAGACAGAGATAGAGTGGAGGATACTAGAGTTATGCGTGGTTCTGGGATGAAGCAGCCTAAGAGCGTAGATGATAATGGGTGGTTTACCCAAAGCAGGAGGTTTGTCTGGTAGTTCTGTAAATTTCCTTTGCTCTGAGGGAGAGTGGTAAGCAATATCTTACAGAATGGGGGAGATTATCCTCGGGCTTGTTATCTTTCTTGTAATCACGTTGCGTTGTGAGCTAAATTATTGTCAATATTAGTGTTAGTTGAAATCAGTTATTCTTACGTAATCATTCTTGATTTAACTTAAATTTACAGCACAGGTTTCATAGTTTTACGATACAGAGCAATTCAGATGCTCACTCAGGAACTGTGTCCTTTTTTAAAGTTTATTTCTTTTTGGAGAGAGACAGAGAGAGCGAGTGGGGGAGGGGCAGAGCGAGGGAGAGACAGAATCCCAAGCAGGCTGCACACCATCAGCACAGAGCCCGATGTGGGGCTCAAACTCATGAACCACGAGATCAAGACCGGAGCTGAAATCACGAGTCAGATGCTTAACCAGCTGAGCCATCCAAGGGCCCCGAGTTGTTGTGTCTTCTAATGTTTCTGTGCTACTAAGCAGCTTTGTGACCATGGGAAATTCAGTTACTCTTTTTGTCTTCATTTTTGACAAATGGAAAATAAAGAGTCTATCTTGGATCATCTAGGACCCTTTATACATTTATGTGTGTGTGAGACTGTGTGTGTGTGTGTGTGTGTGTGTGTGTGTGTGTGTGTGTGTGAGAGAGAGAGAGAGAGAGAGAGAAAGAGAGAGAGAGAGAGAGGGAGAGAGAGAGAGAGATCAGAGAGCTGAGAATATTACATTTTTCCCTCTTGGCAGCATGCTGAGAAATATTTATGTATCACTTCCCATATTTTAATTTATATTAAGTGGAGACAAAAGAATTGATTCTCCATACACAAGGAATGAGTATTGAACACTTGACACACGCACAGACATATTTAGGCTTCTTTCTGTAATGATAATTGTAAATGAGTGAAACGTTCCTGATGGTTTCATTGTTGACGTTATCATAAACAGCTTTCTGGGCCTATTATGTGGTTAAAACACTTGAATTGTTTTGAAACATGCGTTTATAATGCTCGACATTATTTATTTGCCATGCATTGAAATAAAGTTATTTTTTCTGTCTTGACAATTTACATTTCAGTATTTGGGGAGAAAGGATTTGGTAATCACGTAAAGAACTTAGTTTCTGGACTTAAAATAACCCCTTTAATACAGCACAACTGTAGAGCCAAGACAAAGCTCTGTGACTGCCTGTGATCCCGAAGCATGTAATATTATCATTTTCCCAGTAAATAAAATGCCCTTCGTTTGTGAAAATCAAATGTTTTCAGGCATGTAATTCAACACGCTCTAAAATCCAGGTTTAAAAAAAAACACTTCCAGGTGCATTTATGGGTGGCTCGGTTGGTTGAGCGTGGGACTTTGGCTCAGATCTTGATCTCAAGGTTTGTGGGCTCAAACCCCGTGTCAGGCTTTGCACTGACTGCACAGAGCCTGCTTGGGATTCTCTCCCTCTCTCTTTGCCCTGCCCCCACTCACACTTGTGCTCTCCCTCTCTCTCTCAAAAGTAACCATTAAAAATAAAAAAAAAAATTATAATCATGAATCAGAAAAATATTGAAAGAAAATGTTTTAAGTAATATGATATGATGTCCCATTTGCCTTTCCCTCACGGTAACATTTTTTACACAAATATATAATCTAACCTTTTGAGTTTGAACCTTGGAACATCACCTTTACATCTCTACAGTAGCTGAAGTTAATGTGTTAGAAACAAATAAACAATAAAATGAGGAGAAAAGAGTCAGAGGCTCTCAGCTCAAGATGGGCACTATCCCTGAGAGTCCGTGAGAGCTTCAATCTACTAGTTAAGGACCCTTCCGGATAAGAGAGCTTAGCCTTGTGGAGCTCTTGCTGTAATCCTGGAGTGTCTCCGATGAGAAACCTTTGGCAGTGTCTGCACTCTAACCCCCCACCCCCGTCACCACGGTTGAGGGAATGAGAGGAACAGTACTTTCCTAGTCCTGCCAAGAGTAAGACTTTCTGGCTGTCCTCCGGCATGAGTACTTACAAGGAGTTTTGTGCAAAAATGAAAGACAATTCTTACGGTTTTGATTTCTCTTCAATTTTTTTGTCACTCTCATCACCACTTCTTTTTCTTGCTCCAAGAAATAAACAAGGGGGGAAATAGAAATCACTAGAGAACTGTAGAAGCTTGTCAAAATCTCAGTAAGTCAATTCACGTGAATCCTTTCTCTATTTTTGCTCTCAGTTGTATGTTAGGGAATGTATATGGATGTACATATATGATCCCTGGTACAATTTCCTGTTTCTCACATCTCGCAGCTCCCAAGAACCCAGATCCAAGTCTGACTATTGCATTACCCCAGCCTCTTCCGAGCTTCCTGGAATTCCAAATCCAAATGCCCTTTCTTCACTTTGCTGGCTGATATTCACGTTTGATGTATATAAAAAGCCTTACTCTTCAAATTCCTCACTCCGAGTTCTGAGTGAGACAAATGTAAGATTACACAAAGTGAATTATGGCCTTTGGGCCATGGCACCATCTGGACCCCAGAGAATCTCAAGGAAGATACTACATTGAGCCATCGCATCAGAAAAACTCTGGTTCTTTTTGTCCGGGTAGAAAGTAGCTTAAGGAGGATGTATTCTTACAAGTGATGGATCTTCTAGTCAATTCTGCCTACACTAAGCTCTCAGTGTGACGCTGTTCTTTTTCGGTGTGGGATAAATAAAAGATTCTTCACATTTTGGCTCTAACCTTCCAAGCCTCAACCCTTTCTACTCAGATCCCATACCTAGTGTTTCTCTCACACTTTCACTCCCACCATTTCCTGACTCTATTATTAGGGTCTTTGTAGACATTCTTGTTGGTTTCTCTGGCTGGGATGCCTTCTTTCCCCATCTTGGTTTAACGGCCTCCTGTACATCTCTTTCACACAAGCGTTATTTCAGAAAGCCTTCCATGATTCTTTATGGGCATAGCTCCCTAGCTTGTATCCTCTTTGCCAACAAATAAAGGAATATCTATTTGCAGATATGATGCCTGAACTTATTTCCTTGGCAAACATATTCAAAGGCAGAGGTTTACACAGAGGAGATTTAATCGAGAGCATTATCAGGACACCTGTGAGGAACCGATGGGAGCTTGACTGGGCAGTAGATGAAGGTGAACTGTGACGTCATTGCGTTAGAGCACCTTGTTGGTCCTAGAAGGACGCTAGAGCTGGGACGGCTTTTCAACGTTGTCTCAAATAGAGGCAAAGAGATCGTTCTTTGTATTTGCACATCGGTCTTTGGAAATTGGCTGTCTCTCAAGAGGAGCATGACGTGAGTTGAGGCAGTGCCCTTTGACCCAAAGCAATTCCTAAGCAAGGACTAAAATGGGAGACCCAAGGGGCCAGTATTTCCAGAAGACCTGGAAGGCAGCAAGCACTACGATCCATCCCAGTGCAGCCGGGATCCACTGGCTTCATATAGAACTTCAAGGAACCATGCAGTACAGACGTCAAAGAATTATTATAATAGAGGCCACTCGAAAATTGGCGATAATTCCCTTTAACACGTATCAGTAATTATCTCCATAATATAAAAGAAAATTTTAAATAAGATTTCTTTTTCTCCTGATGTAGTACGGTTACACGACACTGAATGTATCTGATTGAGTTTTCTCTACTGTTGTTTCATTTCCCCTTTTTGCAAATAGCAACCGGAGACAGATTTTGTTCACAACAGTGCTGAAAATAAACGATTATGTTCGGAAGGCAGTGTTCTCTCCTTGTCACTCTTGGAGCCCCTTTACGTTAAGTGAGACATTTGAACCTAAAGCTCAGGGATTTGCCCTATCATTGTATTAGCTGACTATGTGGCCACAGACAAAATGCAAACAAATAAATTGCAAAATACAATTGCAAAATACATGCAGATGTTTAATCGGTAGAAACATTTAGCGGTATGCCTCTAGTGATTTGGATGCCACCGAGCAGTGAGTAATTACAATGTTTTAAGGGCTTGCCTTCAACTGGCAGTGGGCCAGCACTGTGACTTTGAATAAAGTTTAGAGTTGTTCTTACCTTTGACTAGATATATTTATTACTGTGTGAAGAACCTTTCTTACCTGTAAGAAATAAGAAGGGAACTTGCCCTAAATGTCTTCCAGGGGCACGGAAAGAACTCCATCCAGAGAATCAATTTAAACGGAGAGTTAAACACAAAAATAAAGTTGCTTTATGAGCTTATTGTATAGGTTGTGGTTGTTCAGTGAAGCGGTTCGCAACAATTTTTGTTGTTCTGCAAATGTAGTACGTCATTCTGTCCAGAGAATGAATTATTCATAAAGTTTAAAAGAAAATCGCTCAGTTGTACAATGTAAGAAAAAATATTATACATTTTTTGCCGTTTTACTTAAAACTCCTAAAACAAATGTTAACTTATTACAATTGAGTATCTTTTCCCTTGAAATACACTGGGTTGCGTTTCACTATGCTATCTAAGGGTTTGCAGTCGCCTGGTTATATTGGAAAGTAATGAGAACATCATTGTCATTAAAACTGAAGATCGAGTTTTTCCTTTGAAGTGATAGTAATCATAAATATCACCTTATTTCATGAGCTTTCTCATTGGAACTTTAGAGGATTTTCGTAAAGCTGGCAACTTTTCACAAACATAAAAATGTTGTGAAATGGAATTTTATGTCTTCAAAGCCTTTTCATCTTTCCCCGCAGCCATCCAGCTCTCATAGCACACCTCATGGGTAAGGATACGGATTGTTGTTTTTTGTGCCTTTGAAGTTACTCTAACAAAATCTTGGTGGGATTAAGCCTTCATTACAATTATTACCATATTAAAAAGAAAAGAGAGGAGGAAAACTTGTTTTTAGGGACCAAATCGTTTTTTAAATGCAGATGATAATAGACCAATTTCCTAAGTATATGCAGCTTGACATTTTTGAGGTTTCTGTCTTTGTTCTCTATTAGTCATTTCTAAATATTTGTAATACTGTCTTCCTTTTACAGGGCTCTTCTTACGTGTCAGGAACAGACCTAGGAGCTATACGTATGTAGTAACTTAGGCACTAATGTTCCAAGACTTGGAGACATTAAGTAACTTTCCTAACAGCTACTTATGATGGGGCTGGGGTGTCAGTGGGGCTCTGATATTAAACCACCTATCTCCTGCTCAATATTAAGCCTCACTTTGATGGTGAAGTTTAAGTATTGCATGCCATCCGGGCACCTGGGTGGCTCAGTTGATTAAGTGTCTGACTTTGGCTCGGGTCATGATCTCGCGGTCCCTGAGTTCAAGCCCCATGTGGGGCTCTGTGCTGACAGATCAGAGCCTGGGGCTTGCTTCAGATTCTGTGTTTTCCTCTCTCTCTGCCCCTCCCCTGCTCATGCTCTCTCTCTCTCTCACTCTCTCACTCTCTCTCTATGTCAAAAAAAATAAACATTAAAAAATTAAAAACAAGAAGAATTGTATGCCGTCTATTAATTCACTTTGGATATTTAACCAAATGCTTTTAAAAGTGAATATTTGGCCCGTCGTATTACATAATGGACTTGCCAAAAATTTAACTGATGCTGCAACTCAGTGTACAGAGAAAAATGCAGGTTTCCTCAAGAGGAAAGGAGTAGGAGGAGCTTTCCTGTAGCTCCATCTAGTAAATGTATTAGGGTAAAAACAAGTTGTGCTTTTGTTTTAAGAAATTCAGGTTCTCTTAAATAAGAAATAATCTCATTTTCTTCTTCATTTTGATTATCCAGCAGAAGTGGGGTCGTCATGGAAGACGGGTAGCAGGATGGCACGTTTGGAATGACTCCGGGGCAACAAGAGCACTCTGGGCTTCTTGGAAGAGGCACTTTCTTTCTCTTATCTCTCGAGCTTTATGTTCCTTTCACACCTTGATTTTGTTCGCTCTGCTGATAGCTTTGATGGAAGCGCAAAACTGGCACGATTCACAACCTGGTCTGACTTCCGGGTTGGCTATTGACCGGTTGCCCGCCTGGGTAACCAGCCCTTCCTCGGTTTCTGAAGGCTTCAGTCTCCTGAGGGGATATTATCTGTCCCTTACCCTACCTTGCCCTACCTACTACCTAGTGAACTGCCCTCTTCCCTATCACCAATGTGGAGGACAGCAGTCCATACCACAGGTAAGACATGATCCAGAGTGGCTCTTAGTTCTGCATCCAATTTGCCTTAGATCCTCTCTCTCTCTCTTTTTAAGTGTCTGTTTTATTCTTGAGAGATAGAGAGAGAGGAAGAGAACAAGCAGGGGGAGGGACAGAAAGAGAGGGAGACAGAGGATCCAAAGTGGGCTCGGCACAGACAGCACTGAGCCACAGGAGGGGCTCAAACTCATGAACCGTGAGATCATGACCTGAGCGGGAATCATGCCGACTGAGCCACCCAGAACTCCTGGGATCCTCACTTTTGTGACTGAACTGAGCTATTGATTCTAGGTTACCAGTCCCCAGGTTGTAAGTGAGGAGTAAGGGAATGGAGTCAGCAAGTGGGTACCCCAGAGTTCATATTTTTACAGAGTTTCTACCAGGGGCCAGGGTTCCAAGAGATTCCTTCTGCCTCGCAAACCTACGCTTATTACCCTCCACTCAGTCTTTGCACAGGCCATCATTTTCCGCGACTAGATTATCAGATTCTAAAGGGAAAACACTATTCATTGCTGTGTAATAATCATATAACTGTTTCTCACATCTGGCACTTAAGTAATTTCAGATGCTAATATTATTTAGCATTTTATTTTTTAGTTATTGTCTAGGTAAAATATCTTGGACATTTTTTCATTCTTTGGTTATTGTTGTTGTTATCTGTATTCATTGATTTCAATTTCACAACTGTGCCCCATTACCTAACAAGTTAACAGAAGCCAAAGGCAAGAGGCAAAACTGTAAGCAATATTGACTAGAATTATTAGTACAACTTTTAACCAGAGTTATGTTTTCCTCTGCTACCATCTGAATCAACACTCTGGACTTTTAGGATTTATATTATGCATCAGCGCTGCAGGACCTAAATTTACATCATTTAAAGTTATGCCCAGCACATATTAGGTAAGAATCATAGGAAACGACCCTGTTTTGTGCCATAAGCTATCGAGAATAGCCAAAGCCAGCCCTTCAGGGGAGTTATAAGCTGGAAAGAAAGGAATTTAATTCTTCTGGAGATAGAGCTGTATTGCTACAGAGACTTGCTATGAGACTTAAACTGGCGTTAACTGTTAAACTGTTTGGACTACAAATAGTTGTTGGCTTATTGTAAAGTTAATGAACTGAATGAACTAATGGATAGTGAACTGCAAATCTGCAATGTTTTGATGGAATCTTATTTTTGGTTCTACTTAAAGAAGACTCCAATATGGTCCGGTCACTTCATTTTACTTCCGGTAATGAATAGTGTAGAAGCTGCTCATTTTTTCAACCTAAGTACGGATCCTCCTTAACTTATGATGGGTGGCATCCCAATAAACCCGCTGCAAGTTGAAAATATCATAAATCAAAAATGTATGGAATACTCCTAACCTACGGACCTATGTTGCTTAGCCTAGCCGAACTTAAACATGCTCAGAACACTTAGATTAGCCTACAGTTGGGCAAGATCGTCTAATAAAAGCCTATTTCACAATACAGTGTTGCCTATCTCATGTGGTGGATTGACGACTATTCTGAAAGTGAAAACCAGGACGTCAGTATGAATGCGGAATGGCTGGAAGTATATCAATCGTTCACCCTGGTGATAGCCTGGCTGAGTGGGAGCCCTGACTGCCCGTCACCACACTATCTTACTGAATATCGCTAGCCTGGGAAAAGGCCCCAATTCAAAATTCAAAGAACAGTCTCTACAAATGTATATCAATTTTGCACCATTTTAAGCCAAACAGTTGTCACACCCAACCACCGTGGGGACAGTCTGTAATATCTAATTGCTGATGCCCTTTGTGGGGCCTTTTAAAATGAGGTTTCTTGGGGCGCCTGGGTGGGTCAGTCAGTTGAGCGTCCGACTTCGGCTCAGGTCATGATCTCACGGTCCGTGAGTTCGAGCCCCGCGTCAGGCTCTGTGCTGACAGCTCAGAGCCTGGAGCCTGCTTCGGATTCTGTGTCTCCCTCTCTCTGACCCTCCCCTGTTCATGCTCTGTCTCTCTCTGTCTCAAAAATAAATAAAAACGTTAAAAAAATTTAAAAAAAATAAAAAAAATAAATAAAATAAAATAAAATGAGGTTTCTTGTTTACTGGCTTAACACAATGTTTTCAAGATAATGCAATATTCTAGAAAACGCAAAATTATGGTCAACACCATATAGAAGGTAACATGTATTTGTAGCGTCCCGTCCAAGCTTGGAGGCTGTTGAAGTACGACTTCTGCCCCGTAGTCACTGTTATAGTGGGAAAACTCCATTACTATTAAAGAACGAAACCAACGTGGTAGATGGATCTCACCCTGAATTCAGCTCTGTGGCTTAGTTTGCCAAGACATTCTTTTCAGGGCCATGATGTGCAATCTGAGCATATTCAATAGCAGCCCTGTTTGGACAACGCATCCGATTTCACCATGAAAATTTCTTCTTTTCGAGCTACATGGAGGAACCATACTAAACTATTCTTGGCATAAATAAGACTTGCACTCAATGACAATTCAAAATAGTTTTACTTATTTTACATACTATAGAAGAATACCTCTCTGCTGCACCTCAGTTCATCTATCAGAGGTACTTGCTTTATAACAGATAAACACACTTTTCAGGGATGGAAAACTTTGACATTGATACTTAGTGAATTCGTGAGAATGAGGCATATTGTCCTCTTAGTTTGGCCCCTTTTCTCTTAGACCTATGATGATGAATGGAACAGGGACAATCTGATAAGTAACCATTAACTTTTAAAGTAAATTATGAGAACTTTGCAAAAAGCAAAGTTTGGCCTTGTTACCTTAAAGACCCTGTTGTGTACAAAACAAACATTGTCTAAGTCTTTCTACGCATGGCCAACACTCAGGCTCAAATTTTTCTGTGTTTCACATTGAAATACCTCAGAATACTTTGACTTATTCATCTAAAATATGCTGAATTGGGGCAGCTGGTGGCTCGGTCAGTTAGGGGTTTAATTCTTCGATTTGGCTCAGGTCACGATCCCAGGGTTGTGAGATTGAACCCCATGTTGGCTCTGCGTTGAGCGTGGGGCCTGCTGGAGATTCTTTCTCCCTCTCTCTCTCACCTCTCCCCTCCCATTCTCTCTCTCTTTCAAAATAAAAATAAATAAAAATAAAGTAAATAAATACAATCTGCCAAATTTATATTGCTTTTAATATAATCATCACATTTAGCATTTTTATAATTAGCAATTTCCAAATTTCCTTTTATTTTAAGTAAAAAATAGCTCAGGTTGCTTTTTTTTTTTTTTTTTTTTTTTTTTTTTTTTTTTTTTTTTTTTTTTTTTTTTTTTACCATCTACTATAATCTGTGGTAGGCTGGTAGAATTGTTTACCTGAAAAATAAAGCCCTAATTTGTACCATTTACCATTCATTTATCCCTGGAATCAATACTCCTGCCATGCATAATTCAAGTGCCCTACATGACATCACTGAGGTTGAAAAGCCAAGAGGGGTGGCTATTAATCAACTCTCAAGGCTTTTGAGCTGATTCCACACATCACACAATATAATGTAGTTACCATAGCACAGGGGATGGCAGGATTTCTAAATTTCAATGAAAAAATAGATAAGTGTAGTCATCTTGGGGAAATATTAACCTCTACTAAGTCAATATATTGTATCTAGATTACAAAATTAATAAATGTGAATTCAGTTACTTTATCATTAAGTAGTCTGTGTTAAATTAATATTGTGGATGGAGGTAATTAAAAACAACCTTAAGGAGTAGCTCTTTTAGCTTTTGTAAGTCACTAATGAGAAACAAGATCCTTTGGAGTGAATATGTAAATCCAGAATAAGATACAGATTTATCATGTAAATTCCTTCTTACTCTTTTTAGGTGAGAATTTGAGAATAAAATTACCAATAGTGAGAAATGTAAATTGAAAAACATTAAGAAGGATATCAAAGACTGTAATTTAACATTATTAAATTGAAAGCATGGAAAAATCAGGTGTTATTATCCTTCTTACAAGTAAACCAAAGAAATTTGTTAGTAGGCAGATTACTTATAACAAACATGTAGGGATTTTGGTCTCATTTATGCTGAGATTCTGAAGCAACTATTTTATGATCCATCTGAAAATATAGCTTTCTATATTATTGATGAATAAAAACTGGAGACAAATGAAAATATTTATTCTTAATATGCACGGATTATAGAAATACCATATAATAGAATTATAAGAAGAGATCTTTAGTTTTGGGACCAGGGAAACTAAGTTTAAATGCCTATGTTTTCATTTAGACAACTTACTTAACAATTCAGAGTTTCTTTCTTCATCTATAAAATGGAAGTATAAAATTGTATTTAATGAATAGCAGTTCATAATAATAATAATAATAATAATAATAATATAGATGATATAAGGTGGAATAAGGAAGTCAATCACAGTTGTAAAAGTTTAGGAGATAGATATTTTCCAGTTTTATTGAGAAATAATTAACATACACTGCTGTATAAGGTTTACATTTTGTGAAATGATTACCACAGTAAGTTCAGCTAACATCTGTATTTTCATATATATATAAGAAAAAGAAAAAGAAAAGAATGTTTTTTTCCTCTTGTGATGAGAACTCTCAGAATTACTGTCTTTTACTGTCTTAACAATTCTCCTTGTATACAATAGGGCAGTGTTAGTTATCCTCATCAAGTTGTACATTATATCTTTAATACCTATTTATCTTATAACTGGAAGTTTGCACCTTGTGACCACATTTCTCTAATACCCCCTCCCTTGACTTCCCATATAAACCACAGCTTCTTTACCCATTTATCCATCTATCAGTTTATCCATCGATGGACATTTAGGTTGTTTCTATGTCTTGGCTATTGTAATTAGTGGTGCCACAAACTTGGGGGTGCAGATATCTCTCTGAATAAGTGTTTTTGTTTTGTTCAGATGTGTTCCCAGGGATGGAATTGCTGGATCATATTGTAGTTCCAATTATTTGTGTTTCAAAGAACCTCCATGCTGCTTTCCATAGTGTCTGTGCCAATTTACATTCCTGCCAACAGTGCACAAGGGTTCTCTTTTCTCCTCATCCTCACCAGCGGTTGTCATATCTTGTCTTTTTGCTGATAGCCATTCTAAGAGACATGAGGTGGTATCTTATCATGGTTTTAATTTACAGCTTCTAAATGACTAGTGACATTGAGCATCTTTTTATGTATCTATTGACCTTTTGTAAATCCTCTTTGGAGAGATGTCTATTTAGGCCTTTGCTCATTTTTTAATTGGGCTATTTGTTTTTGTTTTGCTGTTCAGTTGTATGAGTTCTTTTTATATTTTGGATATTAACCTCTTATCAGATATGTGGTTTGAAAATATTTTTTTCCACTCTGTAGGTTGTCTTTTCACTTTATTTATGTTTTTTTTTTTTTTTGTTTTTTGTATTATGTTTTGTTTTTGCTGTGTGAAAGCTTTTTAGTTTTATGTAATCCTAATTGACTAATTTTGATCTTGGTGATTGTGCTTCAGGTGTCATATCCAAAATATCATTACTAAGACCCATGTCAAGGGGCTTTATTTCTGGGTTCTCTTCTAGGAGTCTCATGGTTTCAGTTCCTACATTTAAGTCTTCAATCAATTTCTAGTTAATTTTTGTGAGTGGTGTAACATAGGGGTCCAGTTTCATTCTTTTACTTGTAAATATACAATTATCTCAGCCACATTTATTGAAGAGACACTATTTAATAGCCCAGTAAGATATTTGATATTTTCTATGAGTATAAATACAAAGAAGAGAAGTAGAATATTTTGAAAGACTCAGAATAGAGACTTTCTTTAAAAATGCACTGCAGAAAAAAAAATTAAAAAAAATTAAAAAAAATAAAAATGCACTGCAGAACGATCAGCACCTTGAACCTGGGAGAATTCCACTAGACTTTATTCAGAAGAACTTGGTCAGAAAAATACTATATGCCATCATAGTAGAGCAGCTGAGCAGGGGCAGTAATGCCCTCATGGCTCTGTGAGTGATATGAGCACCTTCTAACCCCCGTCTGCACTGTGACGCACGCCTTCGCCTCAGTGTTATGAGATGTGAAAAATATCTTATGGAAGCACTTTTGTCATCTTTTTATGAAAGTAATCCCACATTCTAGCTTGTCCAGAAAATCAGACTTTTTTTTTTTTTATAATATTGTCTCTACGCAAAACCATTCCGTATAATCACATTTGCAATGTGTGATCTCTTTTAAAGTTGGGCACTGTATTCATTGTGTGCTGTTATGTAACAAATGAGCCCAAACACAGCTTAAATAGCAGATCTTTATATTTAACAGTTTTTGTCGTGAAGAATCTGGGCAAAACTTAGCTGGGTGCCTTTGGCTCGAAGCCTCACATAAAGTGGCACACAAGGTGTCAGCTGGGCCCGCAGTCATCTCAAGACTCGCCGGGGGGCTGATGGATCTGCTTCCAAGCTCATTCACAAGGTTGCTGGCAGGTTCAAAATCTCTACTTGCTGTTGGCTAGAGATATCAGTTCCTTACCACCTGGGCCTCCCTAAAGGCTGCTCACACTGTGGAAGCTTGCTTCCTCATTGGCAGAGTCGTGAGAGAGTGAGAGAGTATGGAGAGGCCAAGGCAAAAGCCACAGTCTCCCGACAACCTCATCCAGGTGGCATCCCATCTCTTCTGCCATATTGCTTTCCTTAGAAGCGAGTCAGTAGTTGTGGCTTACACTTAAATACTGGGGCTGTGGGAAGGCACGAGTCACAGGAGACAAGACCACTGTGGGCCATCTCAGAGGCTGCCTGCCACAGGCACCGGCTATAGTGATAAAATAGAACATTACACAAAGAAGAAATATAATAGTGTTTAGTGGCCACGATATACTGGTGCCTTTTACCATGCTCGTTTTATCTTCATGAAACATTTGGAAATTGAACTGCAGAGACATTATGGAACTTGGCTGAGGTCACAGTGCTAGTGAGCAGAGGAAAATGACGCTCTGTTTGATTCCAAAGCCTATTGCCATCATGTCTTTACTTCAGGTAGCATCTGGAAATGCTCAAGCCCTACATTTTTGGGGGGCTTCAACATGCTGCCCTGACTATGGCAATTTAAAGGCATAGTAGAGCAAATAGTTCAAAAGCACACTAAGTTTAGGGACTCCTGGCTGGCTCACATAGTTAAATGTCTGACTCTTGAGTTTGGCTCAGGTCATGATCTCATGGTGGCGGGATAAAGACTGGCACCGGGCTCTGTGCTCGCAGCTTCTTGGAATTCTCTCTCTCCCTCTCTCTCTTTCCCTCTCCCACTCACACTCTCTCTAAAAAACAAAACAAAACAAAAACAAAAACAAAAAAACAGATACTAAGTTTAACCCCCTGAAGGTACAAGATATCTTTAAAATTCTAAATTTGTACCAGAAGTCTTTACAAAAGAAGGAAGCCAATACCTTCTTGTTTAAATGAGTTAAATTCACCATTTTATTTGTTATTCTGTGGTCTGGCACTGGTGACACTTCTTTGTGGCCCATTCTGACCTACATAGGAAAATAGGTAGCAGAGATCTCTCTCTTCCTCCCTCCCTTTCTCTATTTCCCTTCTTCCCTCCCCCACTCCCCTCATCTGCTTCGTATTCTTATACACACACACATACGCACTCTTGTCATGGCTATTCAGAAATGAGAACTAAAGGTATGTGTTCTGTCATCTTGACCCCCTGCATACATTCTATCTGTAACTCCTTCTTTGCTTGTTTCTTTCCTAAGGCTCATATAAATCACTGATCCCTTTGGACTTCCACACTTTCTCAACCTATCCAGTCAATTATGAACTTAAGGCCATCATTAGTTGTTTTTTTTTTTAATTTTAATTCATATTGGATCTCTCTTTCCTGTCCCTGTTACATCCTGTGAATGTTCCATAAATTTTTAGCTGCAACATTTGATTATTCAGAGTCTAATCCAGTTAAAAAACTCAACCTCAGACAGGATTTAACCTTATCCTTTTCTCTTAAAGCAGGCTACATCCTGTGTGAAGGGGTCTGAGAGCCCTCAAGAAAAACATTCCCTTTCTCACTCACTATCCACCAGAATTGAATCAACTTCTCCTTCTTAAGTGACTCCCAGAATTGCAGAAATTGTTTTACCATTTGTCACCTTCCTTTGACCAATTTATTACTCTTTCACATCATAAGTTGATAGCAAGCATTCTGATTTTATTATTTTCCTGAAAGCATAAGATGAATCCTCTTATGTGAAAGAAAGAACAAAGGACAGCTATGGAGAGCTAATGGCTTCCATTATTTGAACTACTTTCCAATAGCACATTTTCTTTTCTTCATACAGACATTCCTTCTAGAGCAAGGATGCTGTGTATTTGTAAAAGGCAGACAAAAGGCACCCAAAGATGCCTATATACAACATCCCTGAAACTTATAAATACAATGAGATTAGCCGGGATGGGCCAAATGTATTCGCAGAAGGGGGAGACAGAGGGATCCCAAGCAAAAGGCTCCATGTGCCACTGCTGGCTTGACCATGGAGGGAGCCACGTGGCAAGTATGGGAAGAAACTGAATTTTGCCAACACCAGGGAGCTTGGGAGAGGACCTGAGCCACAGATGAAAAACAGTCTCTGCCCATATCTTTATTTCAGCCCCGTGAGAGCCTGGGAGGAGAATCCAGCCTTCTGAGCTGGACATTTGACCAAGAGTAAGGTAAGATAACAAAATGGGTTGTTGTTTTAAGATGGCTAAGTAGGAGGGAATTTGCTAGGGAAACAAAAGAAAAATATATACTTAAATAGGTACTATAATATAGAGGAAGCACAGATTGTGGAATTAGATTCTGGCTTATTATATTGATTACAGTATGGGCTCAGCTGAACATTCCCAAGGCCCTGAGCAGTGGTCTGGGCCTGTGAATGCACCGGGGTCATAGTCACTTTTTCCAAGTTCTGCATTAATTGTATTGCTCCATGGGGAAAATGATGCAATAAAAACTTTTACTTGATATAATTGTTTCTTATAATAAAGTAATAATTCCAAGCTTAATTTTTTCATTTACTTTTCCCATATCTGGCCCAACTAATATGTTATAAGGTCCCATATCATGTGTGTGTAAATATTTAATACAGTGTTCTGTTTCCACATAGCCCTGAGCCTGACCATGATAAGATTCATGACAATTAAAAGATGTACTTTTTACCTGTATTTTATACACAGCAATTTGCATAGGTGACATGTGTTTAAGCAATGTTTATTTGATGGGTGGTTGATTTAATAAATAATGGCACCTTATATTTTATCAACTACTAAAGTATGCCTCCTTCTTTAATATTTCCTTATAATTGCATTGTGTGTGTGTGTGTGTGTGTGTGTGTGTGTGTGTGTGTGTTTTCAGGGCTTCATTTTTTGGAAACCATATTTTCTCTAGACTGATGGCTTCAAGCTATCTTTAAGAATAGAGAGTTTGAAGATTTCAATATCAGAAATAATAAGTCTAAGGAATATTATTCCGTCATAAAAAGGAATGAAGCTACAAGCTACAACAAGAATGAACTCTGCAAACATCACGATCAGTGAAAGAAGTCAGACACTGAAGGCCACATATTGCATGATTTCTTTTACATGAAATATCCAGAATAAGCCGATCTATAGATATAGACACAGATTCTCTTATTATGGGGAATGGGAGGGGGGAATGTGTTGCTAATGAACAGTGTGTCTTTTGGGGATGATGGAAATGTTTGCAAACGGATTGATGGTAATGGTTGTGTAATTCTCTGAAAACACTAAAAAAAATAAATAAAAAAAATCCAAATTCTATGGTATGTTAATCTCAATAAAAATAATAATCTAAAAAAAGAAATAATAAACTTATGTTATAGTAATGGATTACATTAGAAAAGCATTCACATTTTTAACAACACGTATAAAGTTTTCTCTCATCAAATTTGCACATTTTGCGTGTGACATATTTTCAGAATTTTGAATTTTTTCAAGGAAGATCATTTTATAATGACAAAGAAGATAATGAAAATAACTAATAGTTGTTTCAAATTTATACTGCTTGTCAGATAAGGCTCTAAAAATAATTAGACACATTCATTTAGCATTAACATATCTAAATTGTTTCTGGAATATTCAAGTAATTGTCAATTATTGTCGATATGTTAAGAAATCACAGATTTTTTTCCTAAGTACGAAATTGTAATATATGTGCTATTTCAATCTGCATTATACATGCAAACGGAAATCATATGTAGCTGATGTGGACGATGAGCTGAACATCTGTTGGAGCAAAACGAATGTTTTCAAAGTCTCAGAGGATGATTTTTTTCCCCCTTGTGCAATCATAAAATTTTTATAAAACTTAAGATCCCGATTCTGGTAGTTGATTTGGCCCGATGTCAGGAAAAGTGTCTAGGAAACACAATCAGATGATGTCAGAGAGCAGAGTAATTGGTCGCTGCCAACCTGTCACCTCTTGTGAAAGCGGTGGTGACACGCCTAACATCACACACATCGGCCAGTGATACCTGTACAAGAGGACTCGCCACGCTTGAGTTGTGTGGACAACTATTTATTCAAATGTTGCTAACGTGTGATGCACTGTAGTTTCAAAAAAAGACGCCAAAATGTCTTTCTTATGAATATGTATGCCCAGTACCACCATTAAGTATGATATAAAAATGTGTGCTAGACTGTTTAACTGTGGCAATGCCTTAATCACTCCATACATCCATGTCCTTTCCTATATGACTTCACCATTCCTCCCACACGGAATGAAGTATATTTCCCACCATCACTGATGTTTGATTTGGTCTTTGTCCAGTTGGATGTCTGTAGACATAAGAGGAAAAGCTCAGCCCGCGTGTGCCATCCGCCTGACAGGAGCAGACGTCCGGTAGCCCACTGTCGAAGGTACATGAGACCCAGGAGGAGGCACCCCGTATTCAACGTGCAGATTGAAGCCAGGCCCAGTCCAATCCTAGATCAGCCAACACTCAGCCAACACACAGTTGTATAAACAAAAGAAACAAGAGCTGTTTGGGGCAAATGAGCTTCGATATGGTATGTTATGTACCACTGTTATGACAAGTAATGATAAAAGACTTTCCAGAGTGACTAAATGCACGTGTCTATAAACACCAAATCCTAATATATATAGTATATATATACACTAAATCCTAATTTAGTTTATTTTTTCAAAGGAAAAAAAAAGCAATGTGGACAAAGATGTCTTCTTTCAAGTATTTTCATTGAGGCAGTGTGAAACCAATAGAAAGACTTATTGGCAATAACAGAAACCTCAAATTACATTTCCCTTTCTGTATGCCGTTCTGTTTTTCCCCTAGGAGAAAACGCAAAAACAAT
Organism: Lynx canadensis; assembly: GCF_007474595.2. Classification (NCBI taxonomy): domain Eukaryota; kingdom Metazoa; phylum Chordata; class Mammalia; order Carnivora; family Felidae; genus Lynx; species Lynx canadensis. Next base: position 80,857,367 of record NC_044320.2, on the reverse strand, counting down.
TCTGGGGACAGCAGGGGAAGAAAAATACAGGCACATACACAATTGAGACTTTCTGACAAGTTCTCGATTATACTGGAAGCGAAATGCTGTATTTTACAGTCTTGTCACACAGTATAGTTACAAGCAAACACTCTGGATTTTTCCACTGAAATAAACATTCAAGAAAAGTAACTGGGAAGAAGCACGTTTGAACCAACTATAAAGGCACCAGACAGAGGCAACGCTTCGCTATCGATATTGAATAAAGAGTCTATTGTCAGGGCTGGAGAGAGGCTTCATTTTGTCCTGTGATGTTTATAAATCATACTCTTGCAGGTGCTGTGAACGTATCTGTGCATTTTACTGTTCCCATCTGTTATGATTCCACAAGTCAAATGTTCCTCTTCCAAAGTGTTTCATCACTCTTATTTCATTTCCCCCCATGAAGCCATCACGCAAATCTAGTCGGATCAAACAAATCTACATGGCTGAACAGAAAATGCATGAAATCTTTGACTGTAAACAAGCTAATAACATTTCTGTAATTCTGTTGGTCCACACCTCCAAAAGATAAGAAATGAGAACACTTGAGACCAGAGTTCTGGGTGGAGGTTTACGTTCATGTTTGTTGCAAAGTGCCAAAAATGGGAATTTTTACGTGAAAATAAGAGATTTTTTATGAATCAATAACAAATAACCAATTAAATATCAGTTATCACTGGCGCCACCACATAAGATAATATTCTTCCAGAATTTCACTTTGTTTCCTTTTCTGTACTTTCATAGTTGTACAGATTATTTAACTTGACTTGTTCTCCATATGATAACTTTTGCCCACATGTGCAATGTTCGCTTAGGTATGTGTTCATTCAGAAATGAAATTCCTGGAGGCACCTGGACGATTCAGTCGGTTAAGCATCCAGCTCTTGATTTGGGCTCAGGTCATGATTTCCTGGTTCATGAGTTTGAGCCCCACGTTGGGCTCTGCAGTGAGAGTGCATAGACTGCCTGGGATTCTCTCTCCCTCTACCCCTCCCTCACTCTCTCTCTCTGTCTCTCAAAATAAATAAATACACTTAAAAAAAGAAAGGGGCGCCTGGGTGGCTCAGTCCAGTAAGTGTCCAACTTCAGCTCAGGTCATGATCTCATGGCTCCTGGGTTCGAGTCCCGCATGGGGCTCTGTGATGACAGCTGAGAGCCTGGAGCCTACTACTGATTCTGTGTCTTTCTCTCTCTCTGCCCCTCTCCAGCTTGTGCTCTGCCTCTCTTTCTCTCTCTCAAAAATAAATAAATATTAAAAAAATAAAACATTTGGGACAATACTGAAAACCAAAAAATGAAGGTAAAAATACCACACAGTATTTTGATTTAAAGCCTTGGAAAAGACATAAGTTTGATGCTTAACTGTGAAGTGGCTTTGTAACTGTTTAATGGAACACCACGTCTGGAAAATATTGTAAAATGAGCCAAGTGTATTTTAATTCATCTCGTTTCCCTTACTTTTTCTCGGGGTGGGGGGTGTGATCCTTCACTCTTTTGGAGGAATATGGTATTCTTCCACTCTATAGATGTTACAGGTCCTCTGGGTATTTTTGCAATTTTTGCAGTTCAGTACAATTAGAACAGCTATAGCTTTTTCATGGTCTCATCCATATTTTACACCCTGAATTCCAATCACAGTTTGATTTATTTTATGTGACTGACAATTATGAGAAGTTAATTGTCGTAAATGTCAGTATGTCCAAGATAATGATCGTTAGTCTATACATTAAATGTCTTACTTCAGGTGAGCTCTGTAATGACTGTCTGAAATGGGTGGTAATATAATGAGGTAGAAACTGAGAAGTTATTTGACAAGAATAAAACATATAAAGAGGATGACTGTCTTTATACGAGTCCTTTGGTTAATTAAAAACATTCAAATTTTTAAAGATCTTGCTCAAATTCTCTTCATAACTTTTTTACAGATATGGGTATGTGTGTGTGTGTGTGTGTGTGTGTGTGTGTGTTTGTGTGTGTGTGTGTGTGAGAGAGAGAGAGAGAGAGAGAGAGAGAGAGAGAGAGAGAACGACCATAGGGAACTTACTACTCCAAAAATTGCCTTAGTCAGTAAACTTTGGTGAGTGCTATTAAATAACATAATAGATATCATGAAAGATTACTTCTATATTTATAAAAGTCATCTCAGGAGATAAAACAGGTATAAACTCAGAGATGGACATTGACAGTTGCTTCCTTGGGGTTTGGGGGAGGGGAGGTGGGGCGCAGCGCTGTGCCTCACTAAACAATCACATTCACCCGTCTTCTTTACAAATAGGAGTTGTCCTGTGAAATAAGTCAAGATAATTAGAAAGAAGTGGTTGGGAGTAGACTTTTTCTTCCAGGAATGTGGACGTGATTGTGCTGGGAAACAGTTGTCCCTGGGTCTGTCATTTCTACATGCCCTGAAGACTTAAGTACTGACTATGTTTCCAAAGTGTCTTCACCAAGGTATTTGCATACCAAATGGCCTCAGAAGACAGAAACCGTGATTCCAATGGACAGGACAGACATAATTACTATACATTATAAGTGATTTGGGTTCAGGGCACCTGGGTGGCTCAGTCAGCTAAGCGTCCGACTTCAACTCAGGTCATGGCCTCAGGGGTTCGTGAGTTTGAGCTCCGCATCAGGCTTTGCTCTGACAGCTCAGAGCCTGGAGCCTGCTTCGGATTCTGTGTGTGTGTGTGTCTCTCTCTCTGCCCCTCCCCTGCTCACATTCTGTCTCTCTCAAAAGTAAATAAACATTAAAAAATTTTTTTAAATAAATAAATGATTTGGGATCTATGAGTTTGTAATTCCTCTCCTCTAATGCAACCCTCTGCGTGCCTAGGCTTCTATTTGGGCCCAACTGCATGAAGTTCAGGGCAAGAATGACGATGTTCATGCTGTTTGCCTGAGAAATACAGTATTTTTCTCACACATTATGCTTTTTACAGCATCCACGAAATGGTGGCAAGCTAACTTGTGATCTTGTAAGGGGGTACAAATTTCAGACCTTCAAGTTTCTTGGGAGATAACTGAAGCAAATAAGAGTTTTATTGAATTAGCACTTACATTTTAGTCTACGATGCATTTTGAGTTAATATTTTATTATGATGAGAGGTAGTGGTCAAATTTCATTGTTTTTCATGTAGTTATCCAGTTGTCTCATTATCATTTTTGTAAAGACTATTCTTTCCTCAATTGTTTTATTTCGTCCTCCTTGTCAAAAATCAATTCATACTAAATGCAAGTTATTTCTGGATTCTGAATTCTATTTCATTGATCTGTATGGTTAACCTTGTATTTATACCGCACTATCTTGATTACTTACGTTTGTAGTAAATTTTTAAAGTGTGAATTCTCCAGCTTTGTTATTTTTTCTATATCACTTTATTTTTGTTTGTTTGTTTGTTTCAAGTTTTTATTTAAATTCTAGTTAGTTAACATATACTGTTATGTTGGTTTCAGGAGTAGAATTTAGTGATTCACCACTTACATATAACACCCAATGCTCATCACAACATGTGTCCTCCTTAATATCCAACCCCAATGTCGCCCATTCCCTGCCCACATCCTGATATTTCCATATGAATTTTAAGATACGTTTGGCAACTTCTACAAAAAAGAGGCAGCTGGGGTTTTGATAGGGGCACGGTGAATTTGTAGAGCCATTTGAAGAGAAATGATACAAGGAGACATTAGTAAGTCTTACAACCTATGACATGTGATGTTCTATTTATTTCTCTTTAATTTCTTTCAGCAATGTTTGATAATTCACACAGTGCAATGCTTGTATTTTTTAAAAATGTATCTCTATTTTAGTTTTGATGTTGTTTAAATGGAATTTTATATAGGATATATAGACTGTAATATAATGAATAGAATAGAATAGAATAGAATAGAATAGAATAGAATAGAATGGAATGGAATGGAATGGAATGGAATGGAATGGAATGGAATGGAATAGAATAATCGCTTAGGAGGCAGAGGATTCCAGGATGGAATGCTGGCTTTATAAAGAGTATATCATTTAATTGCAAATATATGCAAAAGCATGATAGCATAACTTCAGGGAGAGGGAGAAAAGGATCTGTCCTCTTTAAAGTAACTTTTAAAATGAGTATCACTGTAGACCAAAGGCAAAAGAAAGTCTTTATAACCATTACACCATGACTAATAAAGTTATTCCCTATGCAGGTATAGGTTAACGACTCTGAAGCCATTCTACATTTATAGAGGAATTGAAAAATTAATTATATGAAGGTGAATGGCAGTAGCCAGGATTTTTACTGTCGGTATGGGAAGTTATAGACAAGCAGAAGTTGAAGTCTAGTATAAGCCAGGTGATAATAAATTCACCTTGGAGATAGCGATACGAATTAATATTTTAACTTCATAAAAACACAGATTGATGTTAAACATAGTTATAGAGATGTGTACACACACGAGTTAGTGGATGTCACGCATAGTTGCTTGCTCTGGTAACTGAGACGGACCAGTAACAACGAGCGAAAGTGGTGCCCAGATCGTGCTTCCTAATACCATTGGGCAACGCACAGAACCAGGGCTCCCCGGGCAAGTGGCCGGTTCAGGACTGAGACGGGAACATACAAGAAGAGACTACAGCATCCTGCAGGGTCAGAAAGTTAAGACAAGGATGCAAAAGGGACACGCAGTCAATTGGAAGAGCTCCAAATGGCCAACGTGAGCAGTTTGAGCAACAAAGAGCGTAATATTGAATCATAACTCAAGGTATACGAAAAATATCCATAATCCCTATTGCCATGGCAAACAGTGAAATAAACGAATGGGAGAGAGCAGACAAACGTGCTGTGAAGAAGAATTCTACTTTATGTACAAACTGCCCCTCCAGGAGGTGGAGCACCGCTCCTCGCTCCCTAAGTGTGAGCCGTGCCATGGCTTCTTTCCGAGGAGTAAAGGAAGAAAGTAAAGGAAGAGTGTGACTGTGCAGTGGAGAAAACTGGCAAACGCTACCTCGGCCCCCTGGGGAAGATGACCCCCAGCAGTGACATGGTGCGTTGAAAGCATGTACCTTTGACATCACATGATGGAAATGTGGTACAATTGTGCAATGCTGATGTCAATCGCAGGAGACACTGAGCACGTTGGAATTCTCCATACTACCTTTGCAATTTTTCTATAAATCTGGAATTGCTCTAAGATGAAAGGTTTCCTTAGAAAAGTGAATATTGAGCTGGAGCCTAAGTAACGCAAATGCACATTTCATAAAGAGAATTGACTTAGTGCCTCCACACTGGTTTCTCCAAGGCTCTCCAGTTTACAATTGAGACCAATTTCTTCCTAGTTTCTCATTTTCTTCTTGGTGCACCAATCATAAAAAAAAAACTGATGTGAGCACTCTTATTAACCTCAATCTGATCTCTACCCTTGTTTCTTCCCTAAAAACATCCTTATCTACTCCAATTTCCTGAAACTTCCACTCCCCCTTAGGTTCCCTTTATCTACCTCTGTCAGTCCTTCTCACGCAAGTGTCCTTCAACCCCCTAGATTACATATCCACCCCACATGATCTCATTGCAAATTATTTTTTAAATCTTCATTATACTATTACTTGTTATATGTTTATCTCTCTTTCTAGAAGCTTCCAATATGAAGCTAAAACAAGAGTCAGTTGTCTTAGATATGACTGTGGCCTTAACAAATAGAGTATTTGGCACATGGTACGTATTCAATGAAAATGTGTTGAAGTAAAAGTGAATGGTTGAAACTAAAGGTAAGATGTTCTGACTGCTAAATGGTTGTTAATAAAACTTGTTAAGTAATCTTATCATTCTTGAGGTCTCTGCTTTAAGTAGGAAAATTCTGGATGAATTTTACTTTCATAGATCCTGTGATTTCCATGGCCATGAATGTGCTCAGTTAATTTCAAACCTTTGGTAAACATCAATTTCAAAACCAGCTTGGAACATTTTGTCATATTCCAGGATAAATACAAACAAACGTAATGCAACACTGTCGGGGTTTGAAATCAACATAATCCATTGAAAAATTACTGTCTGGGAGAAATTAGGAAATGTTGAGAGTGGCCTGTGTTAGATGATGACTGAGATGGTCTCTGTTCATATGCCCACTAAACAATAATTTGGCATCCATCCATGGGGGAAAAAAAGAAGTGCCTTTGTGGAACTGTGAAACTCTGATAGAATTCAAGGCTGAGGAGAGCTGTTTCGAGAAGGTAGGCTATTACCCATGTGGCTGGCTCACTAAGCATGGTCCTGCCTATTGACTGGGAAGCAGCAGCCTGCCCCTGAGGATGAGGCTACATTTGATCTTGGTCCTGTCGCAACCACCACCTACCTGTGCTTCAAGTAACAGGCATACGGACCTGGGTCCCAGCTGTGGACCCTGAAGTGGCCCGTGAATTAGCTTTAGCCCCTTTCCGATATGGTCTTCGAGCCCTTCGAGGTAAGCCTGCCAAAATGGGTCCAACTGTAGATCTGAAAGGGCTCTGCAGATGTGTTCCAGCCCTTCCAACCTGAAGTCCAACCTGAAGTCCACAGGTACTGGGCAGGAGACCATCCCATCTGTGGCCCCCAGACATCCCGAGAAGGTCCATACTTGGCTCTAGCCCCCTCCAGCGACCCAGTGGGAGACACTCCCATTTGTCATCACAGAGACTCTGAAGGGACTCTATGCTTGGTTTCAGTCCCTCCCAGCCACTGTCCCCAAGCTGTTCTGTTGGCACAGGGACCAGTCACAGACACTTCATTCTCCACTTCAGAAGATCCTCAAACCACTCTATGCTTTGCTCTAGCCCATCCAGACATTTTCTTTATCTCAAAGGCGTAAAAATCTTCCTGCTCTGGGCACTTCTTTGGAACTTCATTCTCTTGTAAGGGATTACAGTATGTGTACTTTTTCCTGTTAATCAGTCAGTTTAATTTTCAGACCCAGCCAGGACCCAGCCAGGAGGGTCAAGGAAAACATTTTTCTCCCCTAAAAGGTAACGGTTTCAGTTCCATCTTTACAAAGATGGAACTTCATCTTCAATGGAACTTTGCTTCAATTAGCATAGCTATTGAATATGAAAAAGGAGAAACAAACACAAAAGAGATCAAAATAGCCCATTCTTATTTTAAACTATGTTTACCACTGACTGCAAAGCAATGTTTCAGCAGTAGTATCTGGCATTATTTGAGGACATGTTGATGTTATGAAGAAACATGTAAGGCCTCAGCAATCCATACATCTGCAACTGCAAAAATTTATAAAATGATACACAGAATATATATATATATATATGAATATATATATATATATATATATATATATATATATATAGCAGAAAACACAATAAACTTTTTGAAAGTATTTAACTATTGCACAAACACCTAACAGTAAAATCCTTACAAAATTATTTTTACATGAAAGTATCAAATTTAGTCAATACATATTTATATTAAGCTTAAACTTTTTATACAAGCATTTGCTCCTGTTTTCAGCACTGAATATAATAAAACTCCTTTCAAAAACCATAGGGGTGCCTGTGTGGCTCAGTTGGTTAAGCGTCCGACTTCCGCTCAAGTCATGGTCTCACGGTTTGTGAGTTTGAGCCCCAAGTCAGGCTCTGTGCAGACAGCTCAGAGCCTGGAGCCTGTTTTAGATTCTTTGTCTCCCTCTTTCTCTGCTCCTTCTCCGCTAGAGCTCTGCCTCTCTCTCAAAAAATAAAAACATAAACAAATTTTTTTTAATGTAGCAAAAATATTGTGTGCTATGTTTCACCAGTAATACTTATTTCCTATTTCCTTGCACAAGATTATAATCCTATTTGGTAGTGAGTCTCCAGGCACAAAATGTTAATTTAGTTTGTCATCCCATCTCTACCATTTTTCTCTGTTTCTTTTTCTTTCTTTTTCTTTTTCTTTTTCTCTTTCTTTCTTTCTTTCTTTCTTTCTTTCTTTCTTTCTTTTTTGAATTTCTATTGTGTGATGGGCATTATACAAGAATTCTGAGCATATAGAGACAGGATTTGAGTGGTTTGGGGGTTTCAGTGAGTGGAGTTTCATAACATTTTGTTAATTTTTTACCTCTATACATTTTGTTATTGAATTTTATCTCTTTAAGTTCATTTGTTTATATTGAGAGAGAGAGAAAGAGACAGAGACAGAGAGAGAGGGGGGAATGAGCAGGGAAGGAGCAGGGAGAGAGAGAGAGAGGGAGAGAGAGAACCCCAAGCAGGTTCTGTGCTGTCGGCACAGAGCCCAGCACAAGGTTTAATCTCTTGAAACGTGAGATTGTGACCTGAGCCGAAATCAAAAGTCAGTCACTTAACGAACTGAGCCACCCAGGCCCCTCTTATCATTGAATTTTAGATGAAGCATATGTTTTCTTTTTTTCTGAAGGGTTTTTAACACTCTTATTTACATTTAAGAATTTTTACTGATGTCCACCTAGCCTGTGAAGCATTCTGACCTTTGCTGGCCGTGGCACCATCATTCCTGTCACTGCCCTCTGAAACAGGGACACAGAGCAGCCACAGAGTCTAAATGTCAGAAGAGCTTTTACACAGAGGTGTACAAACTATTCTTGAACTGGATACACCTTCAGCCTGTAAAAGTGTGGAATCAAATCCAATGTGATTAATTCAGAGCATTATTTTGTTTGTAAAACTTAAGACATCATGATATGAAGATCGGAGAGATTGAATTAGGAATGTTTTTCTTTTAAAACAGTAAATATCGGCAGTTATAACGCACATAAACCAAAGCTGTCCGGGGTCTTTAATAGTTTTAAATATGTAAAGGGGTCCTGAGACTAACAAGTTGAAAGGTGCTGTCATGCTTTTGGTGTGGTGGGGTTGTCAGAAACACTGATGGCCTCACTTCCTGAGGCCAATTCTCAGTGCCGAGTCAGGTTTTTGTTTTTTAAATGGTGTGTGTGTGTGTGTGTGTGTGTGTGTGTGTGTGTGCCTTGTTTAAATTAAGGTATAACTGAAATATAACATTGTATTAATTTTAGGTATTCAACATGATTCAATATATGTATACTTGCAAAATGATTGTCACCTAAGTTTAGTTAATATCCATCACCACACATAGTTCCATTTTTTTAATAATGAGAAATTTCAAGAGCTCCTCTCCTAGAAACTTGCACATATATAAAACAACATTGTCAACTCTAGTCGCCATGGACACATTACAACCCCAGGACTTATTCATTCTGTAACTGGAAGTTTGTACCTTTTGAGCACCTTCCCCCATTGTACCTACCCTTAACCCCTGCCTCTGGCTATCAATATCTGTCCACTGTATCTGTGAATTCATTACTTTTGGTGCCATTGTTGTTTTAAGATTCCAAGTAGAAGTGAATACAGTATTTGTTTTTCCTCTTTCGGACTTGTCTCACTTAGGACAATGCTCTCATCGCCCATCCATGTTGGCACAAATATCAGGATACCCTTCTTTTTTATGACTGAATGATATTTCTTATTGTATATATGTATATATGTGTGTGTGTGTGTGATATATTTGCAAATATATAAATGTGATATATATATGTATGTATATATATACGCCACATTTTCTTTATCCATCCATCAGTCAATGGACACTTATTATTTCCAAGTCATGACTATTGCACATAATGCTACAATGAACATGGGAGTGAACGTATGTTTTTGAGATAGTAATTTCATTTTTTCTGATAAATTCCCAGAAGTGGGGGTGCTGAACCATATGTTTGCTCTAGTTTTACTGTTGAGGAACCTCCATACTCTTTTCCATAGTAGCTTAATCAATGTACATTCCCACCAACAGTGCCCAAAGGTTCCCTTTTTCCACCTCCTTGCCAATACTTGTCATTTCTTATCTTTTTTGATAATAACCATTCTAACAGCTATGAGGAGATATGTCATTGTGGTTCTGATTCACATTTCCCTGATGACTCATGATGTTAAGAGCATTTTCATGTACCTATTGGCAATTTGTGTAATATCTCTAAAATCTGCTGCCCATTTTTAATCAGATTAGTTTTTTTCCACTGAGTTGTATGAATTCTTTATATATTTTAGATATTAATCCTTTATCAGATATAAGATTTACAAATACTTTATCCCATTCTACAGGTTGCCTTTCATTTTCTTGCTGGTTTCCTTTGTTGTATAGATTTTTAGTTTTATGTGGTCCCACTGATTTATTTTTGCTTCAATTTATCTTTGCTGTAGGTGTTATATCCAAATAAATTATTAAAAATTGTCATAGGTATTTATCATATTCCAGTATTTCCTCTAATAAAGCTAAGTGTAATAGTCACTTCTTTGTAAATTGCCAGATAGATAAATTACTCAGATTATTCTCACTTTGCTTATTTGCAGTACAAAACTTTTTTTTACAGTACAAAACTTTACATGCATTTTACTGTAATAATTATAAATCACAAACACATAATGATATAATCACAGACTGAAAATGTCACTTAGTCTCTTTAAAGTCAAGAAAAGAGCTCAAACACTTTTAACATTATCTGAACATACAAATCAATGTTAAAAGCTTAGAAAATTAGAATGTGTTACAATAATTGGCAAGAAACAAAATTCTCATGTGCAAATAATTTAATTTTTTTTACCTAAAATAAAATACAGATTATCTACAGGTTTATCAACATCAAAAGTGAATACGTCTATTATGAAAGAAAACAGAATGAAGAATATATACAAAAATGTAACATTTTATTGCATCATAAAACCTACAAAATACTAATGTTTGTAAAACCTGTGATGCATATATTTTATATTTCCTCTGTATTTTTATCAAAATATTTTATAATATGAAAATAAAAATTAATAGTAACATTTGTCTCATAAGAATAACAATATAAAATTATAAAATAATGGAAAATAAAAGATCAAGTTATTTTCTTTATTTATAGAGATAATTATGAAAATAATAAAATGAAGCTTTTATCTACGTAGAGATGGCCTGTGGTGGTAGAGAGGCATACTCAATAGTTTGAGTATTATTTTCCTTCAGATTAATCTCGCATTTAAGAGAAATTCCCACAAAAACTATGGATCTGAGCAGGTTAGTTGACACAATTCATTTCCCCACTCAAAAATTAAGGAAATCCAATAAGCCCAACCAGCCCAACCAAGGTAAGTTATTTCCTTACCAAAGAGAAATATTTAATATAAAGAAATGGGAACCTTGAAGCATAGTGTGAACACACACCCAAAGAAATAAAAGATAACCTTAATGAATTGAATAGAATGGGCCAGAAAGTCCAATAAAAAGGCAATGGCATGTCAAATCAATTATGAAAGAACAGCCTATTTAATAAATGAACTTGGTACAGCTGAATATCTGAATGGAAAATCAATAATAAATTAAATTCTTATTGAAAAAGATTCATATTCAATCCTCTGTAAGAAAGCATAATATAACAAATATGTTTACCTTTAAAAATCAAGTCACTTTTAATTAGAAATAAACTAGAAAGCAATATTTAGATATGAATTTATCCAAGACCCGCAATAAATTATTTCTGTATTCATGTATTTACAGCACATTAGTTGGAGAAGTAGGCTAAGATTAAAGGACTCTTCTGGAATCCATTCAGTTTGCTTTATTTTGTTTTGTTTTTGTAGGATGATTCAAAGAGATAAAGATGAGCTTTTTACAAGCCTCTTTACTTACAAAAAACGCTTGCGTGTATCTCTTTAAAATGTGTCACAGTTCCACTATTTGTGCAGACTTTCTAATTACATGAAATTTGTAAACTATTTTTAAAGTAAGGGAATATAGTTTATGGAGTGTTCATGTTGATATTTATTTAAGACATCATAGATTTCACAATTATCTTACTTTTTAAGAAGACCTTACAGCAATTGTAGGCTCACAGCAAAATTAAATAGAAAGTACAGAATATTCTGAATATCCATTCCTCGCCTCTCCCCCCCACACATACACGACCTCCCCCACTGTCAACATCCAGCAAGAGACTGCTACATTTGCTATAACTGATGAACTGATGAGCCTACATTGACACATCACCCCCCCCATACTTTACATTAGGGTTCAATCTTGTACATTCTGTGAGCTTTGACAAATGTGTAATGACATGTATCCACCATTAGAGTATCATACAGAGTAGTTTCACTACCTTAAAAGTGCTCTGTGCTCTGTCAGTTCATCCGTCCCTCTTCCCCTTTTCCAGAATGTTATATGATTGGAATTAGACAGTATGTATGATTTCAAATTGGCTTCTTTTCACTTAATAACATGCATATGAGGGCCCTCCATGTCTTTTCATGGCGTAATTGTCCATTTGGTTTTAATGTTGAGTAATATTCCACTGTGTGGATGTTTCACAGTTAATGTATCCATCATCCACTCAAGGACATGTTGGTGGCTTGTAAGTTTTGGCAGTTATGTGTAAAGCTGCTACAAACATTCATGTGTAAGTGTGTGAACATGAGTTTTCAATTCATTTGGGTAAATATACGGATTAGGATTGCTGGATAATAAAACTATGCTTAGTTTTGCAGGAAATCTGACTAGCTTTTAAAATTCATTTTCCCATTTTTCTAGAAACTTATTTTTTTGCTCAAACAGCTGGAACTTTGTCTTGTGTATGCAATCCTTTAATCAGTGGCTTGACCAACCCTAAAGTGTTTTGTTTCTTCTGAGATGTGTATATTATATCACATACAAAGTACATCTGATATAAATTAAAAATATTATCTTTTTCTATATAAATTAATTGAACTTTATAGATGAATAAATTTATAAGCTTAACATAAGAAAGTAAAATTCTAGAAAAGTATTGAAGGAAAAACAAAAGTTTGAGTTTTGTAATAATTATAAACTCCACGACTCAACATACCATAATCAAAAGCAAACTATTAGTAGAACACCGGGAGAAGATATTTGCAAGTTTTATAAAGCAAAAATGACAATTTGGGGTGAGTTTGGATCAGTCTTAGCCATCTAGGCATTTATCTCTGAGAAACGCCTGAGAGGAATCATGTCTGAGGATCAGAAGTGACGTAGATATATACTCGATTCCACAAAAATTGCATATAAATGGCAGTTCAATTCTTGAATGGACCAGGGCGTTTTAATCCCTTGTCCTATTTGTCCATCAGGAGGAAAGAAGTGCCCTCTGTAATTGAAGCATCTGCAGTTATCTTGTTGCTATGTTCAGACTACAGTAAAGGGTATTTGGGATACGTGAATAGACAACAAATATGACCAAGAATTATAAGAAAAGACTATTAAAAGAAGTAAACTTTGGGGGCACCTGGGTGGCTCAGTCGGTTAAGCATTCGACTTCGGATGCCTCGCAAAGCATCTGACTTTGTGGCTCGTGAGTCCAAACCCTATGTCAAGCTCTGTGCTGACAGCTCAGGGCCTACAGGCTGCTTCAGAATCTGTTCCCTCTCTCTCTGCCCTTCCCCCCACTCGTGCTCTGTCTCTGTCTCTAAAAAATAAACTTTTAAAAAAATTTTTTTAAAAGAAATAAACTTTTTAGATTACTTAAATAGTGGAATTTGAAAAAACATGTTTTAAAGAACTATGGTTGTGTTTTAGAGAACATCGTGAACAATGTATACAAAACAAAGGCTGCAGAATTTCTCCAGAGAATTCGAGTGTATTTAAACAAAACATAGTAACATTTTAATATAAAATCAAAATATCTGAACTCAAGAAATCAATGAATGAGTGAAATATAAAGCTGTTTTAATAGAATATGATGAGTCTGAAGCATAGAAATATAAAATATAGGAAAAAAGTGGATAATGCATGATTTATGTGGGAACAGTCAAAATGTCTAACATATGTATAACTGGAATCATAGAAAACAAGGAATCAGAGAATTAGACACAGACACATTGAAGGCGATAATGGCTGATGATTTTTAGAAGCTGTCAGAAGGTAATGCTCCACAGATTTAAGAATCTCAGCAAAGCCCAAACAGGATAATGCAAGTACACTAAGCAAATAAAAACATCGCCAAACGTGAACTTAAAGCACAAAAACAAAACAAAACATAAACAAATAACGGTTGTTTCCTTGAGACACTTTAAACATAAAGGCACTTTTAACTGAGAGGATGGAAACAGATGGAAACAGATACCCTGCAAACACTAACAAAATTTCAATTGTGTTGGAAGCAGTACTTACTTAGTATAGGAGGTTTAGGCAAAACAAAGCAACAAAAAACTAAAGGTGTAAGGACTAGAAAAAAAAAGAAATAGAATTGTTATGATTTACAGGCAACAGAGTATATATTCAGAAAATTCAAAATAATCTATCGACCTACCAGTTCAAATAACTACACTCAGCAAAAAAATCCATTTATATGGTCCACATAAAACTTCCATCAAAAATAAATTTATCATGGTTTGTGGGGTGGCTCCCCGGTGTGGGGCTCTGCACCGGCAGCCTGACAGCATGGAGCCTGTTTGGAATTCTCTTTCTCTCTCTTTCTCAAAATAAATAAACCAACTTCTTCAAAAAACGGATTTTTATGATGACATTGACCCTATAATCCAGGATAATGTCCCCACTTCAAAAGGGTTAACATTCCTGTCGCCTGTCCTTTTTGCCATGTAAAGTAACAGATTCTAGATATAAGGACGTTGATATCAATGGAAGGAGCATTATTTTATTGTATGTACTGTTCTATAAGACGCTAGTGGTTTCTTGTGCAAGACTTTTTAACCTAATTCCCAAAAGACAATGGATTGGTTAGGCTATTCTGTTCAAAATCTATTTACTTCCCAGATTACCTTCTCATCTTTTTGCCTTATCTATGAGCCTAACACCTAGACGTAAAATCCTGCTATCAACCGCGTCTTTTTCGGTTTGGGTTTTGGTTTTGTTTTTTTGTTTTGTTTTGTTGTTTTTTGCTTTCCAAGTTTTTATTTAAATTCCAATTGGTGTACAGCGTGATATTAATTTCTAGTGTAGAATCAGTGATCCATCACTTACATACAACACCAAGTGCTGATCACAAGTGCCCTCCTTGATCTCCATCGTCCATTTAGCCCACCACTCAAGCAACCTTGCCTTCAGCAAGGTTTGAATTCTTAGTCTGTTCTCTATAATTAGTTTGTTCTCTATAATTGATTCTGTTTTATTTTTTGTCTCTCTCTCTCTCTCTTTTACACTGTGTTCATCTGTTTCATTTCTTAAATTCCACATATGAGTGAAATCATATGGTATTTGTCTTCTCTAAACCAGCATATTTTGCTTAACGTAATACTCTAACTCCATCCATGTTGTCACAAATGGCAAGATTTTATTATTTTTTATGGATTAGTAACATATATATATACATAACATATATATGTAACGTATATATGTTATGTATATATACATATATATATACATATACATATATATACATATACATATATATATATGTACCACTACTTTATTCATTCATCAGTCGATGGATATTTGGGTTTTTTACATGTTTTGACTATTGCTGATAATGCTGCTATAAACATCGGTGTTCACGTATTCCTTTGAATCACTATTTTTGTATCCATTCTGTAAATACCGAGTAGAGAAATTGATGGATCATAGGGTAGTTCAATTTTTAATTTTTGAGGAGCCTCCATACTGTTCCCCAAAGTGGCTGCACCCGGTGGCATTCCCACCAACAGTGTAAGAATATTCCCCTTTCTCCGCATGCTCCCAACATCTGTTGTTTCCTATGTTGCTAATTTTAACCATTCTGACTGATGTGAGGTGGTATCTCATTGTAGTTTTGATTTGTATTTCATTGATGATGAGTGGAACTTTCACACATCTTTTCATGTGTCTGTTAGCCATCCAGATGTCTTTGGAAAAATGTCTATTTGTGTCTTCTGCCCATTTTTCAACTAGATTATTTGTTTTGGGGACGTTGAGTTTTATAAGCTCTTTATAAATTTTGGATACTAACCCTTTATCAGCCACACCATTTGAAAATATCTTCTCCCATTGTTTAGGGAGCCTTTTAGCTTTGTTAATTGTTTCCTTCACTGCGCAGAAGCTTTTTATCTAGATGAAGTCCCAACAGTTCATTTTTGCTTTGTTTCCCTTGCCTCCAGAGACACCTATTAAGAAGTTGCTACAGCTGATGTCAAAGAGGTTACTGCCTGTTTTCTTCTACAGGATTTTGATGGTTTTCCGTCTCACATTTAGGTCTTTCATCCATTTTGAGCTTATTTTTGTTCATGGCGTAAGAAAGTGGTCCAGTCTCATTCTTCTGCATGTTGCCGTCCAGTTTTCCCAGCATCATTTATTGAAGAGACTTTTTTTTCCCATTAGATATTCTTTCCTGCCTTTTCAAAAATTAGTTGACTATATAGCTGTGGGTCCATTAATGCATTTCCTATTCTGTTCCATTGATGTATGTGTCTGTTTTTGTGCCAGTACCATACTGTCTTGATAACTACAGCTTTGCACTAGAGCATGAAGTCTATAATTGTGATGCTTTGCTTTTCTTTTTAAGCTGCTTTGGCTACTTTGGGTCTTTTGTGGTTCCATACAAATTTTAGGATTTTTTTGTTCTAGCTCTGTGAAAAATGCTGGTGTTATTTTGATAGGGATTGCACGTAATGTGTAGATTGCTTTGGGGAATACAGACATTTTAACAGTATTTTTTTCTTCCAATCCATGAGCATGGAATGTTTCTCTATTTCTTTGCATCATCTTCAATTTCTTTCATAAGTGTTTTATAGTTTTCAGAATATGGGTCTTTCACCTCTTTAGTTAGGTTGTTTCTAGGTATCTTATGGGTTTTGGTGCAATTGTAAATACTGAGATCGATTTCTTAATTTCTCTTTCTGCTGCTTCATTATTGGTGTATAGAAATGCAACAGATTTCTGTATGTTGATTTTGTATCTACAACTTTACCGAAGTCGTGCATCAGTTCTAGCAATTTTTTCGTGGAGGTTTTCTGCATAGAGTATCATGTCATCTTCAAATAGTGAAAATTTGACTTCTTCCTTGCAAATTTGGATGCCTTTTATTTCTTTTTGTTGTCTGATTGCTGAGGCTAGGACTTCCAGTACGGTTTTAAATAGCAGTGGTGAGAGTAGGCACCTCTGTCTTTTTCCTGACTATAGAGGAAAAGCTCTCCGTTTTTCCTCCATTGAGAGTGATCTTAGCTGTGGGTTTTTCATATATGGCCTTTATTACATTGAGGTATGTTCCCTCTGTCCCTACTTTATTGAGGATTTTTATCAAGAATCAGGTTGTACTATGTCAAATCCTTTTTCTGATTCTATGAAGAGTATCACATGGCTTTTGTCTTTTATTAATGTGGTGTAACACGTTGAATGATTTGTGAATATTGAACTACCTTTGCAACCCAGGAATAAATCCCACTTGATCATGGTGAGTAATTCTTTCAATATACTGTTGGATCTGTTTTGCGATACTTTGTTGATAATTTTTGCATCTCTGTTCACCAAGGATATTGGCCTGTACTTCTCTTTTTTAGTGGAGTCTTTTTTTCTGGTTTTGGAATCAGGGTCATAAGATTAGGTTGGAAGTTTTCCTCCCATTTCTATTTTTCGGAACAGTTTGAGAAGAATAGGTATTAATTCTTCTTAAATATTTGGTAGAATTCCCCTGGGAAGCCATCTGGTCCTGGACTTCTGTTGTTGGGAGTTTTCTGGTTACTGATTCAAATTCTTTGCTGGTTATCAATCTGTCCAAGTTTTCTATTTCTTCCTGTTTCAGTTTTGGTAGTTTTTATGTTTTTAGGAATTTATCCATTTCTTCCAAATTGTCCAATTTGTTGGTGTATAATTTTTAATATTCTCTCACCTTTATTTTTGTGGTGTTGGATGTTATTTCTCCTCTCTCATTTGTCATTTTATTTATTGGGGTTTTTTCTCTTTTCCTTTTGATAAGTCTGGCTGGGGGTTTATCAGTTTTATTAGTTTTTTTCAAAGAACCAGCTTCTGGTTTCATTGATCTGTTCTACTGGTTTTTGTTTGTTTCTACATCATTTATTTCTGCTCTGATCTTTGTTATTTTCCTCTTCTTCTAGTTTTAGGCTTTATTTTTTGTTCTCTTTCTAGCTCCTTTAGGTGTAAGATTCGGTTGCTTATTTGAGAGTTTTTCGTTTCTTGAAGTAGCCCTGTACTGCTTTACACTTCTGTCTTAGGACCACATCCCAAAGGTTGTGGACCTTTGTTAGGCACACCAGCCCAAGAAAAAGGAGTACCAGCGGAGCACAGGGGGTCGGGACTTGGTATAAGCAGGCTGTGTAGCCGGTGTGTGCAAAGTGCCTTTTACTGAAGTCGGTATAATTCTGCTGAGGAGCAGGGGAGGGAATGGTGTCAGCCGGCTCTTTGTGTCTGGAGAGGGGAGTCATGCTTGCTGCTGTCAGGGAAGCCCTATCAGAGAAGCGAATGACGTCCCCCTGTGCATCCTCGGCATTTTTCAGACTGATGTTTTCACACCCTCTGTGCCCAGGTTGCTAGTCTGGCTGGAGCAGCGCCGTGCCCTTTGGACTTCATCCCAGCCGGGCCAGCTGAGCTTCGCAACTCCACGCTTTAAAGACCCGGTGTAGTGGGGACTTGCACTGACCTTCTGGCGGAGGGTCATGGCATGCCGGGACTGATGCAGGTTTGACCCAGAAGGGCAGTCACACAGGAGAGCAGGAGCGTGGGATCTGGGGCAAAGCACACTAACAGCCAGTGTCTGGGGTGGCTAACCTTAGCAGGTGTCTCTGTGACTATGCTGAGGGACGGGGGAGGGAAACGGTTCCTGCCAGCTCGTTTGTCCCCAGAGAGGGAATGCCACCTCTGTCAGGTGCCCTCCAAGAAGGGGGAACAGCCTCTCCCAGTGCCTCTTAGGTGATCCTCGCATTGGACCATCTGCCCCCCTGTCCTGCCGGCCTCCTCTACCGCAGTGCCCTTAGGGCTCTATCCCGGTTAAACGGCGAACCGCGAACCTCAAAAACTCCAGCTTTTGAGCCTAGCTGTTGTGAAAGCTCAAAAAATCTCGTTTTCCCAGTCAATGGCGTGGGGGAAATGTTCTCCTTGTGTGTTCCCCTGTGAGCTCCTCTCACTCTCCTCTCTCCATGACCAGGACTCCCTTCCCTCCATAGCACCTGTGATCCCTTTCTGCCTAAAACCTGTCTGCGCCCCTACCTTCCACGGTGTGGCCTCTTCTCTCCTTCTTGTCCTGCAGTTTGTTCCGTCAGTCCTCAGATTAATATCTGGGGTATTCAGAATGAATTAATATTCATCTAGCTGTGTTGGAGGGATGAGGCAAGCCTATGGTCCTCCTCGCTCCTCCCACCCTACCAAGACATTTTTGTAGAAGACAAATTCTCAGATTCCTCACCGCTATTTCAAAACCCCGCTATTCCAAAAACTAGTTTAAATAGAATAATTCCAGCATATCGAATGGGTCTTTTTGTTTCCATTTCCCTTAAGTATGTTCTCCCATTATACACACTTACACGCATTCCAATGTACAATGTAAATTTCATATTATCCAGGCAGTAGTTTGCGAGGCCATGTAAAATAATCCAAGCTTAAAAATTCAAGAAATTTTGAAGGTAGATAGGGAGATCTGAGCAATTTACCTCAAGTCACTAACTGAATAGTTGGTGAATAATTATTTTACTTACACTTTAATTACTTTGATTCAATCCTGATTGGCATTCAATCACTGAAATAAAGCAAAGTAGAGTAAAACCTTGGCTTACCGGCAGAATTCATTCTGGAAACACGTTTGTAATCCAAAGCACTTGTATATCAAAGCAAATTTCCCCATAAGAAAGAAGGGAAACTCACAACCCAAAAATATTCCTATAAAACTGATTACAATATTGTAATATAATACAAAATAATAAAGAAAATACAAGATATAAAGAAAAATAAACAAATTAACTTGCACTTACTTTTGAAAACCTTTGTGGCTGGTATGAGGGAGACCAGAGGGGGGTTATTGTGTAGGCTGACTTTCACTCTCACTAACAGAATCACTGCTATCTATTGGCTCAATGGAATCTTTTTCTTTTCGTGCAACTATACCAAGAAATCTATCCAATGACACTTGCTTTTGCCTCCTTTTGAGGATTTCACAGAAATGTGACATTGCGTTGTTGTCGAACAGATTTATCGCTCACCCTGCTACAGCCTTATATGGGTGCTGCTTTTCTACAGAATTCTGCACTGTTTCCCACATTTCACACATCCCCCTAATGTCATCTGAAGTGAGGGATTCCTCTGCCTTTTTCTCCTCCTCCTTCTCTGTAGATGAGATCTCCTCCACAACCTCTTGCTGTTGCTTGCGATTAAGATCCATCAGTTCATTGGTGGTCAGCTCCCGGCCAATTTCCTCTGCAAGGTCTTGGATGTTGTCCTCATTCACCTCCAGACCCATGGTCCTCCCCAAGGACACAATGTCATCGGCAACTGGAGGCTCCTGTTCAGGAGCAGGCCCCTCTAAGTCATGTCCAAGAATGAAATCAGGCCACAGCTTTCTCCAAGCAAACTGTGAAATCAGACCACAGTTTTCACCAAGGATTCCTTTAGTGACCCCATCCCAGACTTTACTGATGATCTTCATGCAGTTCGCGATGTGGAAAGGAGTTTTTTCAAAACTCTCAGAGGTAAGGTTTGTTCCTTCAGTCACCTTGAAACGTTGCTGAAATAGTGCTTTGGTGTAAAGCTTTTTATATATCTTTTAATGTTTATTTATTTTTGAGAGAAAGAGTGAGAGAGAGAGAGAAAGAGAAACAGGGTGGAGCAGGGGAGGGGCAGAGAGAGAGGGAGACACAGAATCTGAAGCAGGTTCCAGACTCTGAGCTGTCAGCACAGAGCCTGACGTGAGGCTTAAAGTGACGAACCGTGAGATCATGTCCTCAGCCGAAGTCGGACGCTTAATCGACTGAGCCACCCAGGAGCCCTGGCATAAAGCTTTTTAAAATTCAGAATGACCCACTGATCCGTGGACTGGAGGATTGGAGTGGAGTTGGGAGGAAGGAATTTGACCTTAATGAACTCGAATTCCTCCGATAAGTCGTCCTCAAAGCCTGGAGGATGAGCAGGAGCGTTATCCAGAACCAGCAAGGCTTTGAGCGGCAGATTCGTTTCTAAAAGGGATTTCTTCACTGCAGGACTGAAGATCTCCTTGATCCACTCAATGAACAAGATACGTATGACCCAAGCTTTGCCCTTGGACCTCCACATAACATTGAACTGGCTCTTCTGCACGTTCCATTTCTTGAAGATTCCTGGATTCTCGGAATGATACATGAGCGGGGCTTGACTTTGAAATCCCCGCTTGAGTTAGCACAAACCAAGGGGGTGAGACAATCTTTTATGGGCTTGTGACTGGGCATTACATTCTTTGCTTATGTAATGTGGGTCCTCTGTCATTATTTCCAAAAAAGCCCTGTCTTGTCTCATCACAGTTAAAAACTTGCTCCAGCGGATAGCACGCAGAGACCGTGAACTTCAACTCAGTAGCAAGCGCCTCAGCTGCCTCAGCGTCCAAGCACAGAGCCTCTCGTTCCTTGCAATCCTATGGAGGCCATTTCTCCTCTTAAAGTGATCAAACCATCCCTGCTTACCTTAAAACCGTCTTTGTTTTCTGCTGATGTACCTGGCGGTTTACTTCCAAGGTTGGTGTACCAGGCTTTTACCTTCTTGCAGATAAATTTCTCGGTCACTGTATCACCTGCTAGTTGCTGCGCATTGATCCAAACCAAGAGCAACTTTTCTACAGCTTCCAGAACATGTGGCCATTGCTTTGATATCCTTGGGACTCGTTTTGCTGCCTCTAGCCCCCTTATTTCTTCTTTAATATTGTGTAAATGGTCGATGCAGGCTTCTTATAAAACCTTGCAGTATTGGTCACTCACATACCTCGTTTGTCCTTACCAATGATTTCCTCCTTAACTTCCACTGTAATCATCTTCTTCTTCTTCCAGTCTTTATTTTACCTTTTACCTTTTTCTGCATGGGGGCCATTGCATGTGTTCACACGGATGTTGACTGCAGTACAGTATTAATAAACTCTTGTCATTTAACTGCATTTAATGGAACTGGCAATAAGGCAGCGGAGGAAAGGATCTGTATCTGCAGGCAGCCTGACCTAGAAGGAAGCAGAACATTCCTAAGCTCACTCTTGTCTGCAAAAGCAAAGGGCTGTCCATAGATGTTTTGAAGTGACAAAAAATACACTAGTGCCAGTTGTGGGCACCTTCCAACATTCTGAAAAATCACAATTTCTGCCAAACACTACGGCCCAAGATCGAGCATCCGAGCATGAGAGACTATCACCCACAATCCTGCAGAGAGAGAGAGAGAGAGAGAGAGAGAGAGAGAGAGAGAGAGAGAGGAACCACTATTGGCTCATTTGTGATCATGTAACATTCGGAGTCACACACTGCTTATATTGTAAGACATCACTCCTTTATCAAGTTGAAATTTAGTACAAATGTTTGTTCATCTGGCCGAACCCTTGCAGAACAAGTTACTTGCAATCCAAGGGCTCGCTGTATGTGGTTTCTTAATTTATGATTAAGTTACACAGCATATCCTTCTATCAAAATATTTTTTTCCTCATAACCTTCCATTTTCATGATGTTGAAACAGATTTTCTTTTTAGTCAAGACACCGAGGACACTAACACAACACACAAAAAAAGAAGGAAATACAAACTCTTTTTTTTTTCTTTACCTGCGGAAGTTAATTAACCCTTTTCTCCTGCTAAATTGATAGTTGTACCAGTGGCAGTCGTTCAATATCAGTTTGCTCTGGGCTAGAAAATCAAGTGCAGATCTAATTATTTCCGCAAATGAAATCGGATATTTTTATCCTCAGGTCTGTATCCTTAAATGTCTTTCTCCCTCTATTCCCAACTAGTAGAGGACACTTTGACAGAAAGTTGATAAGTGTTTGGCCTAAATCGTACCAATATAGGATAGAGTTCCAGCCTTCTGCTGTATGTATCACACTGTTCTTCCACACTTTTGTGGTACAAATGACAATAAATAAATGTGATACTTCTCAATGCATAATAAAGACATGGTTTCATAAAGCTCTCAGTGCTATTAACTTATGTGATGTGATACACCCTGATATTTACTTTGTTTAATATCTATTTTGGTTTCTAAAAGAATAGGACACAATTCAGCATTCATATGAAAAAAAAGTGATTTTTTGATAGTCTGTCTGTAACCTGAAAGATGATTCCCTAAAGCAAAGTGCTGAACTACATGGGCCAGGGCATCAGGCAGCTCCCACGGCATTGCGTGCACCTCTTCTCTGAAAACTACACCGATAGCACTTCTGCATTATTTTGCGACTGTTCGTTTGACATCTGGGATACTGTAGTTCTGTAATGATAAGGTCTGTGTCTGCCTTTATTCAGAGCATACATTGTCAGTCTCGGGACCTTATAAACACACCATTGATATCTATTGAAATAATCCTTGATTCTGTTTTCTCCCTCACTAACCATATACCATCATTCTCTAAATCCTATTTCCACCGTAGCGTTCTAATCCACGGTATTGTTACTTACACACTGCAATTTACTAAATGATTTCAGTGCCTCCATTCTTGGCCTTTCTCAGCCCAGAATCCTCTCATGAAAACATAAATCCAATCTCATGCCCCCTAATGCCTCTGCATTGCAAGTGCACAAATAATCTAGACAATCTAAAGTGGTCTACAGTGTTCAATACAGTATCTGCCCTATCTGTATCAGCTAGCTTTTGATGCATAACAAACCAACCCAGAGCTTTGTGGCTGAGAACTACATTACCTGAGTTCACAGTTTTGTTGTCTGACAAGCCGGGCTGGGCTCAGACAGGGAATCCCCCTGGTCTTGGCTACGCACCCACCCCCGCTCCCCGCCCTGCATCTCTGGGTAGCAGCCAGGTTAACCAGACAGGGGCTGACTCTGGGCTGGAGCTGTTCAGTTTTCCCCCCATACTTCTCTTCCTCTACCATGAGAGCAAGTCTGTTCGCACGGAGGCCATGCTTGACGGGGAGAGGAAACAGCGCAAAGCTCTTTGAGGCTTAGGCTTGGAAATGACATAACGCTACTTCCTCTGTATACTTTTCCAAAAGAAGGTCACCAAGACGGAACAGGTTGAAGAAGTGAGAAAGAGATGCTAGAAAATCGCAACGCAAAGCTGCCTGGGGACAGAAAGGGAAATGATCTCACCCACTTTTGTAAACAATTTACATTATCTACATCTGTTACCTGCAGGGTATGTCAGCCTGACTTCTACCAGATACTTCCTGCTCACTCTGCTCAAAGCACCTCATTTATTCTTCCAAAAGGCTCACTTCATTTCTAGCTGATTCTGATCAGGCTGTTTCCTTGAGCCAGAACACCCTTCTTCAACATCATCACATAACCGGCTCATCTCATTTGGGTCCCAGATAATGTCACATTGAATCACCCCACGATGAAAAGGTTTTCCCGCGGGGGGGGGGGGGCTAAAACCCGTGGTCAAAACTCCTCCAGTCTGAAGGGTAAAAAGAGATAACGTAAAATTAAGTAAGCACTATAAATAGTGTGCTGGATTCCAGGATAATTGAATTATAATGGACGGTGAACTACTTGAGGACAGGAACTTAGTGATGTTAACATCAAAGCTTGAAACACACCCACACCTGGTAGGTATTTAATACATGTTTGTTGCTGTCGTCTTTGAAATGAACCTGCACAATTGCTTCAGGTCTAAAGCAATTATTTCACAAAACACGAAATGCATTGGGGGAAAAATAATTCCCTGATATTGTCGAGTACAAATTACTCTAGGAGTCTCCTTCACAATCAGAAGCCCTTGGTAAGCATCTGCTTCGACTTGGCTGTTTAATTATTCTTTTCCCCTCACAATAGAAGAAGGTAATTACCAACTCCTGTTCTTAATTACGAGCTTCTTGCCCACTGCATCTGGTCCTGCTTCTGTCTCCGTTGCAGTAAATTATAGCTTTTGCTGAGAGAATTTTGCTAGAAACCAGAGCCTTTGTTTCATTTTCCTAAGTACGTTATGTCAAAAAATAAATCACTGTACCAGGCAGCTTTCTAAGTGTGGCTGTCCTTCACCTACCCCTGGCCATTATCTTGTGTTTCTGCATCACTCTTGTTTAGAGTGTGATTAAAATGAAGAGTTATAACAACGCTTCTTAATTTTAATTTTCCATGGTCTATGTGTGTGTGTGTGTGTGTGTGTGTGTGCGCGCGTGTGTGTTTTATGGAGGAAAATTTGGGCTTTATCCACAGATATGGCACGCACATTCGCCCAATTCATGACTTTGTATTTTGCCTTCAGGGTAACTATAGTCACCTCTTAACATGTTCAGTTCCAAATTTAGTATCTTCCTCCCCGACTCTGCCTCTTTATCTTCTGTAACCTCCACCACAGTAAATACTAATCCCTCCTCACAAATGGCTGTTACAAAACTTTGCAGTCTCAAATGTTGCTGACGTTTACTCTCCCTCCATAGTCTGACTACTGCCTCCAAGGGGTCTGCTCACTAGTTTTGAACACACATGCTCTTTCGGGACAGAGATCGATATCTCATAGGCAGAGCACATTTTTGTTAGTGCATGACCACATTAAAACATGACTTTTTAAAAAGAATTGATAGTTGTCTTTTGAAAAGAAAATCATCCAAAGATGGATGGAAATTTCCATCATGGAAAATCTGTGTTTAAAAAATCATTTGAGCCTAGTTACATGTATTTAAGCAGATTTACATTATTGTCTTATCGATATCTGAGTTTAGGAGGTTGACACAAAATACTTCAATATTGAGGACTGCTGAAGTCATTAACCTGATTCTCCTACTGGCAATTCTCTTCCCTCATTTCTGGATCTGGTGAATGTCTTTTTTTTTTTAATGACCCATAACAAATGGTATCCCACTATTAAACTTCCCTGATTCCTGAGGTCACATCTCTGTCCTCTGTCCTCTCTGACCCAGCATATTTTGTCTCGATCTATATATTGTCTATATCAGCAAGCAGTTACCTTGCTGCTATGGTAGGATCTCATGACATTCATCATTGTGTTCCCCTTGCCCAGGCTGAACACAGGCTAGCACATAATTAGAAAGCTGTCAATGTTAATAAATAAACGCTTATGGAATTAGAATGTCATACATTCCTTTTTCTTTTGTATGGATAAATGAATACCTAATCTATAACTCTTCAAGCAGTAAGGCAAGTTTGCAATTGTTAACAAAGATTGTGTTCCTGCTGAGTGACGACATCTGCTTTTAAAACAAGAATGTCTTAAATGAGTAAAATATAGTCTGACATATTCGTACAAGTTTATTTTTTAACTCAACTATTCATCGACGAGGCAGTGCAAGATAAAAATGATGTAGAATCTAAAGTTAGTAAGTTTATTATGAGGAAATCAATGGCATTTTATTCACCAATGCATTTTATTTTTGTTTATAATTCTGCCCCCAAATAATTGTTAAGCATTATTCCTTAGTATCCATTTATCATGCATTTTATTACATACTTATCTATTCCTTCGCAACGTAAGTATCTACCATGGTACAGATATTGTTGTACATGCTGAGGATAAAATTATTAAATATCACTTAAATCAATAAATAACTAAATATCACTTAGTTCTTCTTTCAAGGGATCTTTGAACTTGAATTATGAGGTAAAAATTAATAGATTTTGACATCACAGTTTTACAAGTGCTGAGATGAAACTGGGCAGAACAAAAGTACATAGGGAGAGAAGCGATGAGAATGAGTTTCTTAAATGATGCAGATGGTGTCTGAATGGAGAATTCAAGAGTAAATTGGTGAGGTGAAGCGTTGGAGGAGGTAGACGTTCCTGGTAGGTTCAACAGTATGAAGAAATTATATGCATAAAGGAGAAAATGGAATATTCCGGCAACTGAAAGTACTGGAGTGGCTGCATCAATGTGAGCAAGAGAGATGACACTAGACACAATGAGAGGCAAGCAAAGGGTTCCATCACTAAATACCTGTATGCTCGTGGAGTTTCTTCCTCATGCTTTGTATTGGTTCCCTATTCCTTCTGTAACAAATTACCACAAATTTCAGTGCTTAAAGCAACATTAACTTATTGCTTTTACAGTTCTGGACGATGGATTTCCGAAATGGGTCTTCTAGGACTGAAGCGAAGACGTCAGCAGAATTCCATTCTTCCTGTATGTTCTAGAGGAAAATCTGGTCCTTGCATTTCCCAGCTTTTGGAGGCGTCCATCGTCATATCTCCTCCTCTGACTCTTTTCCTCCTTCTTCCAATTATCGGAACCCTTATGATTTCACTGGGCCTACCTAATAATCCAGAATAGTGAACTGTCCCATGTAAATGTCCTTAATTTAATCACATTTATAAAGTTCTTTTTGCCATACAAGGTACCAACTATCCATGGTTTTGAGGAATTAGCAGGTGACCATCTTTGGGCCATTATTA
Source organism: Lynx canadensis (assembly GCF_007474595.2). NCBI lineage: Eukaryota > Metazoa > Chordata > Mammalia > Carnivora > Felidae > Lynx > Lynx canadensis. The sequence continues at coordinate 80,829,923 of NC_044320.2, read as the reverse complement.
TGTCCACCACAAGCTACCAGGTATTGAAGCGGTGAGACAGAGATAATGTCACGATAAAATTATTATCCGTAGAAAGTGACTTCATGTGAGGATTTGGATCACTGATTTAGGCAGATCATTTAGAAGTTTCAGTGGTCTGACATCTTTGAGTCCTCTGAATTCCTTTGGGGGCTCTCCATGTGTTTTTCATGATAGGTCCAAAAGATTTAGTTGTGTATTTTTCTATAAAAAGAAAATACAGGAATTTTATGATAGTTCCAATGAAGGGGGGGAAAGTTATAAACCATAGGATTAAATGTCATTGAGCGACAGAGGCGGGTGATCTAAGCCAAGGAAAATGACGTGGCGTAAGTTCCCCAAACTCACAGCTAATGCAATAAATGCAAGACTTATGTGCTTTAAGAATGTGATGCTTTTAATATATTAGAATTCCCCAATGTTTTTTATACTTATGCTTAGCAATTATATCTTGAAGTCACCACTACCAGTTTTTGACCTACCCATAGTTTTTTGACACTTGTGAAATTTTACCGTGCGGATGAATTATAATTTATTTAACCATCCAATTCGACAAACATTTAGGTTTTTCCAACATTTTCCTATTACAGTCAATGTCACAATTAATAACTGTACAGAAGAAGAAAGAGAATGTGTGTTTAAGTGGGTAAGTCTATGGGTGACAAGCACTGTTAGTTTTTCTTCATAGGACGATGTTTTGATCTTCCCTTTATTCCCAAAGATTATTTTTGCTGGGTATAAGATGTGGGGCTGCAAGTTCTTTTCTTTCATCCTTTGAAAAATGTTGTGTCTTTTGTGTCTTTATGCTTTCTTACATGGTGTCCTTAGAATTCATTTCCCCTGTAAGAAACGTGTTGTTTCTCCCACTGATTTAAAGATTTTCCTTTGTTTTTTTGTTTTTAGTTTGACTTGATGTGTCTTGATGTGCCTTGATGTGGATTTCTTGGAATTACACTCTTTGGGACTCACTCAGATTCTTGACTCTGTCGTTTTGTAAAGGAAAAAAAAATGGCCCAATTTGAGAAGGTTCAGCCATTAATTTTTTTTTAATAAGTTTTCATCCCTACTATCTTTCTTCTCTCTTCTGGGAAACTTAATGACAGAAATGTTATATCTTCTATTAAAGTCTCATATGTCCCTAGGGTTGTATTTTTCTTCAATCTATTTACATTTGTTGTTCAGATTGAGTAGTGTATATTGTTCTGTCTACACCGTCACTTATTTTTTTCCTCTTTCCTTTCCATTCTTGTGAGCCCATCCATTAAATTTCTATTTTTCCCCAATCTAAATTTTTATTATTCAGTTCTAAAATTTTCACTTTTTTAATATCTTCTATCTCTTTACTAAGACTTTCTAGTTAGTCAGTGAGACTGGCATTTTCCCCATTTGTTTCAAACATATTTTTAAATTTTTTAAGAAGTATTTATTTCTATGATGTCTTTAAAATTTTTGTCAGGTAATTTCAACATCTCTGTCTTCTCAGTGCTGATGTCTATTAGTTGTTCTTCCTCATTCAAGTCGAGACTTTTGTGGTGTGTGGCATGATACATTTTGAGAACTGATTTTCTATTGGCCCTGAATATTTTGGGTATTACGTCATGAGGATTTGGAGGTTATTTAAATATTCTGTTGTAGCTGGATTCTGCTGACACCATTCTGGCAGAGAAATGGAGGTCAATCCCTTGTTGACTATGTAGGAATAGAAAGCAAGTTTCCATACCCATCCCCTATGGCACTCAGGGAGTGAAGAGACTGTGGTTGGGAGCTCTGCCTCCCAAGATTCCTCCTTTGGTACCAACCTACTGAGAGGAAGGGGAGTGTCTCACTACTGCTCCATCCATGGCGTCCACAGACATCCAGGTGGAGATGTGACCGTGCTCGTTGTTACCCAGTGAGGAGAAAAGCACTGCCCTTTGCTCAGCTTTCTGTTATATCACCTTGTCAGGAGGGTTGGAGTGCCGTGGTACAGCCAGGCCAAAGTAGAAATCTAGACTGTCTATTTATGGTCTAAAAGTTTTCTGTTGCGAGGCTGCTCCTTTTCTAGTTCTTTGGTTAAGGAGAGTTAATGGTTTGGGGGGTGCCTGATTTTTTTGTCTTTCCTTTTGTTTGTGTCCACGTTGTCAAATTCTCCCAAACCTATTCTAGAATATAGGAGGAAAAAGAAAAAGCTAGAGTATCCACTTTCACATTACCCTCGTTCAGTTAGGTGATGGAAACGAAGATGGAATATGATGTATGGGCGAAACTATTATGGAAAGTTGCAGAAGAATTGGTCCACATCCTTGACTCATAATCATCATCTAGGTTTCATTCACATGGGCCCAGCCATCTGAAAGGGAGGCTGGGGATTGTCATCCAGCCATGTGACCAGGAAGCAAAGATTAGTGTGGTGAATATTGAGTCAGTCTCTATCACACTGTGGTGCGGTGAGTTCACAAACTCTTACATCCTACACTTCTTTCTTTTCTTCAATATCCAACTTGAAAACTTTCAATCTTGGATCCACAAAGCCATTTGTTTTATTTTCTTCTGTGACTGCATCTATCACGTTGCTGGAAAGATCGTATGTTTGAGATCTATCGTACGTTAAGATCTATCCTGTTGCTGGAAAGATCGTATGGTCTTCTACAACCTTTTCGTCTCCAACCTCAGCTATCCAGTGTGGATTAACTTCACTCATGTGAAGTTCAAAATTGGTGTTATTGATGCAAATGCATCCAGGGAGCAGCAGTGTTAATGTAGTAGATGACCAGTTTTCTTAAGAGAAGGAAGGTACAGGAGCCTGGAGACTTCAATTTTTGTTGTCGTTGTTGTAGTTAAAATGGGAAGCCTTTATAGTACTTTGTACAAGCATATAGCTCAAACCATTAAAAAAAAGAGGTGAGGGTTAGAGAGAGAGAGAGAGAGAGAGAGAGAGAGATGAACGGAATATCCAGAGAGTTGAGTAGTCAAAAGCCAATTCTAATGGCTCAAAAAGACAAAAAGGAGTATTACACTTATGCAATTAAGTATACATTCCTAAATACTTCTGAAAGACTCAGGAAAGAAAATATCTCTCAAAACATTTCAAAAAGGAAAGCTGTTGGCTGAAAAGCAAAAGAATAACCAGGAATTTAAAAATGTGAGCTATAATTAGCATTTCTCCCACAAAGCTGTTCTTTGAACCAGCAGCAGACCAACCTTAACTGGAAATACAGTAGCTTCCTCCCTAACTGAAGTTTCACTTTCCACGGTCTGTTATCCACAGTCAACCACAGCTCATCCACAGTTATCCACAGTCAACCACGACATATCTTCAGAAGGTCAGTAGTAGCCTGTTATATCCCATGCTTACACCATTCACCTAACTTCTTATTATCATGTAGGCATTTTATTATCTCACATCATCACTAGAGAAAGAAGGGCGTGTACAGCATAAGATATTTTGAGAAAGAGACACCACACTCACGTAACTTATTACAATACATTATTGTAATGATTCTATGTTTTTACCAGTTATTATTGTTAATATCTTACTGTACTTAATTTATACATTAAACTTTTTATATAGAAAAAAGACAGTATATAGAAGGTTCGGTACCATCTGTGGTTTTAGGCAACAATTGTGGGTCTCGGAACATATACCCCAAAGAATAAAGAGAAGACTATTGTGATCATTTATGTACAATTTACATAAAATATACATCACCTATCCAAAAAAGATAGGGTTAGTGAGGCCATCATGGCTTCAGACATTTGTTACTAAGTCTCTGCAGAAGTCAATTCTCAGAAGCAAGGGCTTCAAGTAAATGTATCCGTTACTTGAAAATGGAAACATCATAGTTTTACACTCTATGAATACTTGTGTTTCTTTTTTTTTCAAATATTTTAGTTAATTATCTATATTAGTCACTTAGTTTTTATATATTCCTATCCCAACATTTCAAAGGTGTGAGTTTTTGATTTATAATTCATATTTTCTCCTGAAGATAAAACACATGTTTTCTTTTTCCCAAGTAAGCATTTTTATATGTTATGCTTACAGAGACAGAAATCATAGTAAAGTGACTTTAGGCATGAGAAATGAGAGTTCTGCCCGCCTCTATATGCTGACAAGAGAATACAAAAGATGTAATTCAATTTCAAGAATGCACACGATAAAAAGTTCTTGCCAGTTAGATTATTCTTACAATTAGAGGTACATAGCTTAAAGTATGTATGAAGGGAAGACAGCTTTTATTTGATAAATTATTCAAGTAAGTACTAATAAGGCGTAACGCATATTTCAAAAATAACGGACTCAGAATAATATTTTATATGTTCAAATATATAAATAGAACATTAAGGTATTTTTATTTCATTCTATTTCTTTGAAAGTTCCATGTTACTGGGGCACCCGGGTGATTGACTTTGGCTCAGGTCATGATCTCATGGTTGGTGGGTTTGAGCCCCACGTAGGGTTCTGTGCTGACAGCTCAGAGCCTGGAGCCTTCTTCGGATTCTGTGTCTCCCTCTTTCTCTGCCCCTCCTCTGCTCATAAGCTGTCTCTCTGCCTCTCAAAACTAAATAAATGTTAAAAAAAAATTTAAAAAAGGAAAGTTCTATGTTACTTTTCATCTAATCAGGTTGATACTTTCATTACAGGCAAGGAGTTGCTTTTAAAGCGATGCTCGGGGCGCCTGGGTGGCGCAGTCGGTTGAGCGTCCAACTTCAGCCAGGTCACGATCTCGCGGTCCGTGAGTTCGAGCCCCGCGTCAGGCTCTGGGCTGATGGCTCAGAGCCTGGAGCCTGTTTCCGATTCTGTGTCTCCCTCTCTCTCTGCCCCTGCCCCGTTCATGCTCTGTCTCTCTTTGTCCCCAAAATAAATAAACGTTGAAACAAAAAAATTTTTTAAAGCGATGCTAAGATTGTTCAACCCAGAATTAGGGAACATATTACAAGTATAAGTTTCAAATTTCTAAGAAAAATAAATTTAAAAATGTTGCAACTGTGAGGTTGATAAGTCGGATCTCCCAAGTACTGATTGTGTGCATTTTGTGTTGTAAACATCAAAGTGAAACCTTGTTATTCCTTCTAGATCCTATAGTTGGGCTAGTATAAGCACAGGAAGAGAGTGGCTTCTAGTTATTGAAGTTTATGTCCTCAGCAACCTTGTTTTCTAATTCAAAAGCAAAAACATGATTAAGAAAAAATTCATGTGCTCATGTGAGTCTCCCAAAAGGTCTATGAAATGTGAAAACTATCTTTGGTTGACAAAAATGATTAGCTTTAATTATCTGAAATGCCTCACAATTATCTTATGGCTCAAGTGTAGTCCATCATCACCTGTAAATTATTCAAAACATCTGGTAACTTATCACTCTCCAAACATTCCACCCTTCAAAGATATCCTACAATGAAATGCAAAGTGGAAAAGTTATTTATTGTACACAAATATTTATAATACACCATCATAATAGAACAGAGAGGGAGAGAGATAATCATGTAGGTAGACACAGGCAACTCATTTGATAACATTCAACACCCTTCATTATAAAACATCAGCAAATTGGCAATTAAAGCTAAATCCAACAAAAGTCATATATGGTAAACACATAGCTAATCTCACAATTAATAGTGAAAGAGTTAATGCTTCCTCTCTAAAACCAGGAACAAGATAAGTATGTCTACTCTCATCATTTCTATTCGGCAATGTAACAGAGGTTTTAACCACAGCAATCAGGCTGAAATAAAAGTTCCCCAGATTTGAAAGGAAGAAGCATAAGTATTTCTATTTGCAGATAATGTCATTTGGGACGTTAAAATTCTGGGGCACCTGGGTGGCTCACTGGGTGAAGTGTCCAACTTCAGCTCAGGTCATGATCTTGCGGTTTGTGAGGTCCAGCCTCGCGTCAGGCTCTGTGCTGACAGCTCGGAGCCTGGAGCTTGGTTCGGATTCTGTGTCCCCCGCTCTCTCTGCCCCTCCCTTGCTTGCTTTCTCTCTCTCTCTCCAAAGTAAATAAACATTTAAAAAAAAAATGGACAGTGAAATGAATAATATTTACTTATAAAATGTAAATAATGTATGATAAGAAATTAAAAGATGCTCAACATCAATAACTATTACAGGAATATAAATCAAAACCACAGAGAACCCAGAATCGCCAACACAGTATTTATTGAAGGGGAAAAACAAAGTTGGGGGGGGTGCTGACACTATCAACCTCAAGACTTACTCTGAAGCCATGGGAAGCAAGACAGTGTGGTGTCAGTAAAAGAATAGACAGATACACCAGAGCAATAGAATTGAGAGCCCAGACACAGATCCACGGAAATACAATCAACTGGCCTGCAACAGAGAAGCAAAGGCAAAGAAACAATGGGTCAAAAATAGTCTTGTCAACAAATGGTGTTGCAACTGAACATCCACAAGCAATAGAATAAAATAGAATAAAATAAAATAGAATAAAATAAAATAAAACAAAACAAAATAAAATTTAAAAAATAAAAATGCAACACTGAAACACAAACTATGAAAAAATACTTGAAAAAATAAACCTTATTAAAATTGAAAGTTTCTACCCTAAAAAAGGCACCTCCAAGAGAATGAAAAGGCAAGCCACAGACAGAAAATATTGGCAAAAGACATATCTGATAACTACTGTTGTACAAATATACAACGAACTCTTAAAATTCAACAATAAGTAAACAAATAACCCAAATAAAAATTGGGCAAAGACCTCTGTGTCTCTGTCTCAAAAATAAATAAGCATTAAAAAAAAATTAAAGCAAAATATCTCTCTGTCTCTCACTCTCCCTTTCACAAATAGATAAACATTATTTTTTTTTTAATTTTTTTAACGTTTATTTATTTATTTTTGAGACAGAGAGAGACACAGCATGAACGGGGGAGGGGCAGAGAGAGAGGGAAACACAGAACCGGAAGCAGGCTCCAGGCTCTGAGCCATCAGCCCAGAGCCCGACGCGGGGCTCGAACTCACTGACCGCGAGATCGTGACCTGAGCCGAAGTCGGACGCTCAACCGACTGAGCCACCCAGGCGCCCCTATTTTTTTTTTTTTAAAGGGGGGTGGTGCCTGGGTGGCTCTGTTGGTTGAGCGTCCGACTTCAGCTCATGTCATGATCTTGGAGTCTGAGTTCGAGCCCCGTGTTGGGCTGTGTGCTGACAGCTCAGAGCCTGGAGCCTGCTTTGGATTCTGTGTCTCCCTCTCTCTCTCTGCCCCTTCCCCGCTCATGCTGTCTCTCTGTCTCTCAAAAATAAATTTAAAATTTTTTTAAATGGCCAAAGACCTTAAGAGGCACCTCACCAGAGAAGATACACAAATGGCAAATGATCATATGAAAAGATGTTCGTCATATGTCATCAGGGAAATGCAATTTAAAACAACAATGAGATACCACTATTTACCTACTGAAGTGGCCAAAACCCAGAAACTGATGCCATCAGATCCTGGAAAATATATGCAGCAAGAGAAACTCTCTCATTCATTACTGTAGGGAAAGCAAAATGGTACAGCCACTGTGGAAGACAGTTTTGTGGTTTCTTACAAAACTAAATATATTCTTACCACTTGATCTGGCAATTGCATTCTGTGGTAATGGCCTAAAGGAGCTGAAAACTTATGTCCACACAAAACCTGCATACGAATGCTTATAACAGTTTTATTCATAACTGCCAAAACGTGGAAGCAACCAACATGTCTTTCAGTAGGTGAATAGATACATAACGATGGTACCTCCGGACAATGGGGCCTTACTCAGTGCTAAAAATAAATGAACTATGAAGACAAGAAATACACTGAGGAAACGTAAATGTCTATTACTAAGTGAAAGAAGCCAATCTGAGAAGACTGCATATGGTATGAATCCAGTGATATGCTGTTTGAAGAAAGGCAAACTGTACAGGTAGTGGTTTCCAAGGGTTAGTGTTGGGGGGCGGGATGAATTTCATTTTAATTAAAATATTCTACACTTAATTTCTGGTGATGGTTGCACAACTCCGCAGACATACAAAACTATTAAATTGTATATTTAAAATAAATATATCTTATAGCATATTAATTTTATGTTTAAAAAGATATATTCATATATATCTCCTATGTTTATATATAAACATATATATCTATATCTTTATATAGGTATATATCTATATCTTTAAATGAAGATATTTTATTTTAACTGAACACTTGGAAAAGTAGCATCTGAAAGTGCTGAAGAACTTAAAAATAATTTCATTTAAACCAATCCATGTTTTTTGAGGGACTGTAGAAAACGAAAGATATAACACATATTGGAGTCTAAGAAAATACTATTCTGACTTTAAAAAAGTATTGATAACAAAATTATCCATGTCTTCTTGATTTTGATCAAGACTCTAGATAAATTTTGAGAATTATGCCAAGGAGAAAATAATGAATTCAGGTAAAAAATGCTGAACAATGTTGTTAAGAAGCGTGTGAGTACAGATGCGCAGCGTCTTGCTGAATATGTGCTTCTGGGGCTCAGGGAGGGGATCAGATTGGAACCATCCACATGTGGGTGATGTTTGTTGTAGCAATACCAGAGGCCACCCAGACTCTGGGAGGAGAAGGCTGCAGAGAGAATTTTTGAAAAACACCTCCTTTTGAGGCCACACACACACACACACAAGAAGAAGCCACGGCTTGGACTGAATAACTCATGGGAGTCAAATGCAAAGATAAGGAATACAATCAATGGCATTGTCATAGTGTTGCAGGGTGACAGGTGGTAGGAACACGCATAAACATATAGGGTGGTCAGATCACTATGTTGTACACCTGAAACTAATTCGACATCGTGTGCCAACTATAAACGTAAACAAAAACCCCACATATAAATAAATAAATAAATAAATAAATAAATAAATAAATTCAGAAAAAGGAAAAAATAAATACGAAGCCCCAAAGATATCTGGGTATAGTGGTTAGAGAGGTAAGGAGAAATGAGTAACTTCACAAAGTTTCACAGATACCCAAGAGAAAAACGTATTCCAAGGTCAAAGTGGAAGACACCACAGAGGCTGAATGATCTAAATAGTAAATATTCTGAAGACAAACGGGTATTGTGTTTGAACTGGGTCACACTAAATTAAATGACTGTGAGGGCGGAAGTTTGTCCTAAGAAATCGAAGGTGCCAGCTGCGTATCCCAGTGCTTTTTACGTGTAGTCTGCAGTACCCCTGCAACCCTGTCCATGGACTCATTGTTCACAGTAATGAAAAGTTGCGATTTACCTTTTTCACACTTCCTGTCCCACCAGGGGCACAGCGGTTTTCCAAGGCGACGTGGAGCATGTTGATGTCATTGTTTTGATGGCTGGTAGAATATACGATTGAGTATTCTTTTGATTTCTAGAAATTCCTAAGGCAATTTAATAAAATACCTCAATATTTGGAAAATATTCGTAGCTTAGGAGACCACTATTTTACGAATGACATATATTTCAAAATCACGCATTGGTAAGAGACCCATTTATGATCTGAGACGTATAGCATTGAAATGCGACAGCGTAAAATGTCCTTTGATATGAACCAAGTCTGCATCATCACCAAACTTTAAGAAACTACCCCTAGTTCCGTTTTTAGTATCAATGAAAATATCCACAATTGTCTAAAGTAGTTACCAAAATACTCTTCCTTTCCTCAAGTGTATATCAGTGTAAGGCCATATTTTCATCAACTACTTTAACAAAATGAACATACTGAAAAAGACTGAATGCAGAAGGCATTTATCAGAATCTAATTCATCACTCTTAAGCCTGACATTAAAGAGGGTTGCAAAAAATGAAAAACAACGCCTTACCCACTGAATTTTTGGAAGATTATCTATGTTTTGTTTTAAAAAGTATGTTATCCATGTTAACACGAAGACGATTTATTATTCTTAAACGATTATTTTCATTTTGAAAAGGTTTTCTATTTTCTAGCACAGTAAAAATAGCTATAAGTCAGGTAAAGAAGAAAAATGGGAAGGGAGTGTTCTTGATGACTCTAATGTGTGTAAGGGAGTCCTGAGACAAAAAAAAAAAATTAAAAGAATAAAATAAAATAAAATTAAGAACCATTGGTTTAGACGTGCTTTCTAGGAGGTTGGCAGTGAGACTGGAAGAGGAAAATCACAGGAGTAGCTAGTATGTGTTATAGTCTTAAAGGAAAAATTATTTTTGTTGTTAAAGTTGTGACAGACTTAATTATGCTTGAATGCTAGTGGCAAAGGGCACACAGAGAAGGAGCTGAAACTATAATAAAACAGATGGCACAAAAAGAGAGGACAGGCAAATTGCCTCTAAAATGTTAGGACTTGCATACCTTGGAAATATTGTATGTTCAGCTCCAGGCCGCTGTGATAAAGTGAATATTGCAGTAAAATGAGGCAAATGGTTTTTTAGTTTCCCTGGTGCATAGAAAAGTTATATTTTGCACTGCACTGTAGTCTGCTGAATGTGCAATGGCATTATGTCCAAAAACAATGCATAAACTTGAATGTAACAATATTTTATGGCTAAAAAATGTTAACCATCATCTGAGCTTACAGGGAACCAAAATCCCCAATCACAGATCACCATCACAAATGTAAAAACAATGAAAATGTTTGAAATATTGTGAAAATCACCAAAGTGTGACACAGAGCCGTGGGGTGGGCAAATCTTGTTGGAAAAGGCAGCAACAGACTTTGCTCCACACAGGGTGGCCACAAACCTTCAACTAGTAAAAAACACAGTATCTGTGAAGTGCCACAAAGCAAAACACAATAAAATGAGGTATGCGTGTATATCTAGCACCTGCACCCACAGCTTCTGTTTCAAAAACCATTTCCAATAAATGGACCCAGGACTCCTTGTAGAAGTGATCGCATCCAGGGCTGGGCCATGGAAGGTCAAAAGGCCTGGGACATTTTATGGTGTCAGAAAATAGGGCAGTGTTCACAAAATTATGGAGGCTTTTCCAAGGACTCAGGATGTGGAATAATTTGATAAGCAACAACAACAAAATAACAGTAGTATTAGATTGTATCCCAAAGCCCAAATAAATGTCAGTCTATGTTGAATTAAAGATGTGATGAAAGGAAGGAGGGAAGGAAGGAAGGAAGGAAGGAAGGAAGGAAGGAAGGAAGGAAGGAAGGAGAGAGGGAGGGAGTTAGGGAGGAGGGACATTTCTTCTTTTCGAAAGAATTCTAATTAATAAATATGGAAAGTATGAGGGAAATAAAGATCATCATCTTTCAGAGGAACAAGATATTTATAGACTTTCAAAGTATTTTCCCCACAAAATCTATTAACTACAAAGGGAAAATAGTTATTTTCTACCTGAGAAATTCACATTAGCAAACACCACCTTATGTAAGTAACCATGGGTAATATGAATTACCCATAATGTGAATTATGGATAGCAAGTACCCCTGATAGATGTGCTGATAACGTATCACATCTTTTTTTGTGGTATTCTTCTCGATAATGCTGAACTTCAATTTAATCAAGAGGAAATATCAGATGAACCCAAGTTGAGGAATATTCTGCACAATAATTGACTGGTACTATTCAAAAGGGTCAAAAGCATCAAAGTGCAGTGGACAGACTCCTCCCCACTCTCACTCACCCAGTGACCAGGAATCCCTGGAGCCTATGAAGATGTTAAGTTGTGTGGAGAAAGGAACTTTGCAGGTATAAAATTGTGAGGTGGCCCACCTGAAGATGGTGAGACGGCCCTCAATTATATGGGTGGGCCCAGTCTAACTGTGTGAATCCTTCAAAAAACAAAAGTTTGTCCAGTGTCAGAGATATGTAACCACAGGAGGGGGCGACAGAAACGTCTTGTGCAAGGACTTGATGTACTGTTGAGGTCCCTGAGCTGCAGGGCCGTGTGCAAGGACCAGAAAGGGTCCTCTTGGAACTGAGAATGGCCCCAGGCAGAAAGACAGCAAACAGGGGCCTTCGTCCTACAATCCACAAGGAGCTGGATTTTGACAACGTGAATGAACTCAGAGGTGCATTCTTCCTAGAACCTCTCAGTGAGAGCTGAGCCACACTAATACCTTGATTTCTGCCACGTGAAACCTACAGTAGAAGAATCAGTGGAGACAACGAATCTGCACGAGGGTAAAACAACAAGTCTGTGTTGTTTGAAGGTGTTAAGTTTGTTGTAGTTTCTAACAGCAGCAATAGAAAGTTAATACAGCCCAGGGTCCCAGAGTGGGAGACACTAGGGGACAGGAAAACTACAGGCGATGTGGGACCCTGAACAGAAGAGCACATTGGTAGAAGGAAAGGAGAAACCAAAATTAAGTCTGGACTTTAGATGACAGTGTCCTATCAATGTTAGGTGTCTTGGCTTATTTGTGTGAAAAGCTAACAGAGTTGTTCTGTACTGTTTCCCAACATTACTGTAGGTCGAAAATTATTTAAAACTGGAAATGCAACAAAAAAAAAATATTCCCAGTTCTACAGCCTTTCTTCAAACATCCCTGACTACTGAATCCCTTTCTACCTGTGAGCTCCCTACATTTTCGTTTCTACGTCACATGACAACCATTGAGATTCTCATGCAGTTTCTCCTCTTAGTAAAATAGCACGATTGCCTCCTTTGAAAACAGGAATGGTGATTTGAAGGCTCTGCTCTTTGTACCTCCTTCCTCTTCAGCACAGCCTTGCTAATAATGCAAGCTTCCACACATATGGCTTTTATTTTGATGTCAAGGACTGTCATTTGTGAAACAGGTTTAAAACATCTATATCTCCTTAAAGGGAGATGTAGATAATGTACCTATTGCTATGTTGGTAATAAGATCCCTGTGGGTATAATTGTTTATGGCAAAGAAAACATCAGAAGTTTTTAAACAGTTAAGCATAGATTGTGGTCATTTATTTGCAGGCTTTCAGTATCAGAACATTTTTAGTCTAGATTTGCTAAGATTTTCCTAATCAGTTAGTATTTATTCAATCCGTAAAATTTATTTAATATCATGTATTCAGTGCCTACTATTTACCTCAGATTCCAAAAAGAATCAATTTAAGGAATGCTACAATACAAATTAATTGATTATTTGAGGATGAGGCTTAAGTAAACAAGTAAATTGTTCATGTTATACAGTAACGTTTTTTGAAGTTTTGATGGTTTTTCTTTCCATAATGCGAGTTTTTAAAAATTTTTTTAACATTTATTTATTTTTGAGAGACAGAGACAGAGCGTGAGTGGGGGAGGGGCAGAGAGCGAGAAGGAGACAGAATCTGAAGCCTCCTGTAGGCTCTGAGCAAGCTGTCAGCACAGAACCTGATGCGGGGCTCAAACCCACAAAATGTGAGATCGTGACCTGAGCTGAAGTCAGATGCTCAACCGACTGAGCCACCCAGCCCCCCCCCCATATTGCGAGTTTTAATTCAAATATTTACCGACTGTACTTAAGAAGTTATACCCTACAGATCCTTGCAAGCTCCAAGGCTGAGATCAGATGACAATGACGAGCACAGAGACTCAACTAGGGGACCTGAGAGTTTAGAGCACATGAGCAACACTACATCCAGGTGCATGCTCTCCAGCAGCACAGAATTGTTAAGATCAGGGATCCAAAATTAATAAGAACATGGCCCCTTCCTTTAAATGCTTTGAAGCCTAGTGAGGAGACATACAAGTTGGAAATTCATTACATTACAACGTGGTAAGTATTGTGATAATGATTCATTAAGATAAACTATTGGGACTACATCAAAATCAAAAGCTTCTGCACAGTGAAGGATACAATCAGTGTAACAAAGGCAACCTTTGAAATGGGAGAAGGTATTTGCAAACGACAAATCTGATAAAGGTTAGTATCCAAACTATATAAAAAAACTTATAAAATTATAGACTTTTTTTTGCTGCTTAATTTTTTTTTCTTTATCACTCTATTTTGCCAACTTAATTACAATATGTCTTAGTGTGGTCTACTTTATTTTTTCTTTTTTTAATTTAGATTTGAGTTCTTTGTGCCTCCTGGATCTGGGTATCTGTCTCATTCCCCTGATTAGGAAAGTTTTCAGCTGTTATTTCTTCAAATAAATTTTCTTTCCCTGTTTCTCTCTCTTCTTCGGGACTCCTATAGCACAAACGTTGTTACCTTTGATGGCATCACTGAGTTCCCTCAGTCTATTCTTGTTTTGCAAATTTTTCTTTCTTTCTTTCCTTCAGCTTGATTACTTTCCATTCCTCTGTCTTCCACCTCACTAATTCATTCCTCTGATTCTTCCCTCCTGCTGTTCATTCTGTCAAGTGTGTTTCTCACTTTACTAGTTGAGCCCTTTATCTCTGCTATGTTATTCCAGGTCTCACTCATGTTTTCTCGTGTCCAATGAGTATCCTGATGATCATTGCTTTTAATTCTCTACCTGGAATGTTCCTTTTATCTGTTTTGCTTAGATCTCTGGCCATAGCTTTGCCCTATTATTTCATTTGGGATAAATTTCTCTGTCTCCTCATTTTGTCTGCCTCTCTGTTGTCTGTTTTTCTGTGTTAAAAAAAGTCAGCTATATCTTCTGCTTTTGAAAGTTCTGGTGAGTTTATGAAGAAGAGGTCCTGGGTGCCCTGGAGTGCAGTGATCCCTGTTCACCAGAGCCTAGCACCTCAGGAGAGCATCCTGTGTGTGTTGCTGATGCCCTGCTGTTGTGTCTGAGTCACTTTTCTTTTCATCTGCAGTGATTCTGTCTGTTGTGGCCTGTGCTTCCTTTCTGGCAGGCCGGCTCTAAGGGGCATGTCTGCCAGGGAACGTGGGGGCAGAATAGCAGTGTTAGCAAAATTTGCTAACTGGGCCACTAGTCCTCTACCAGATCCCCCGAAGCGTGATGGTGCCTGGTTCCTGTGCACTGGGGTTGGCCGGGGGTGCAAGGCTGGGCACAGTGTGTGACCCTGGCAGGGGGGGCATGGTTGGGTCTGGAGCACCAGGGCCCCTAGGAGCATGGCTTGCTACAGAGCCTGGGGGTGTGTGGCTAGTCTCAACATGAAATGGTGGTGGGGGGCACACATGTGGCTTTAACAAATTTGCCCTGAGCCCAGGGCTAAGGCTTGGCGTGGCAAGTCCTCGGAAAAATTCATGCACGTGGCACATAACCCTTTGCTAGCTCATTAGGTAGCAAGTCATCTGTGCAGGGCTGCTTCTCACAGGTGGCTCCGTGTTTATGCTGGCAGTTGGGGGAGGAAAGGGGTATCTGACAGCTCCCTCATTTCCAGAGAAGTCCCCCAACATCCTCTGAAATCAGTATAAACAGATTTTTCTCCTGTCTGTGTAAGCTGTTTTTACGTTGCCTCTGTGTGCAGGCTGCTATCTCTTTAAGGGCAGACACCCTGCTACCACTCACCCTCCAGGCGCACCCAGTGCTGAGTCAGCTGGCTTTTAAAGCTCCAGGCTCCAAGTGCCTCTTGGTTTCACAAATTCACAGACTTCAGCCTCTCCTAGTTTTAAAGCCAAGTGTTATGGGGATTGGTGTTCCCAGCCTGAGCTTCCTGGCGCGCGGGTCCTTTCTGTGCACACAGCTCCCTTCTTCCTGCAGGCAGCCTCCCTCCGCCTTTCAGACCTTCCTCACCTTTCAGATGCAGCTTCTTCCCTATAATTAGTGGTGGGGTTGGTTCTGCTAGTTTTCAGAACGTTCTTCGGTTTATTGACTTGGATGTGGGTAGTATCTAGTCATAAATGTTGGACAGGGACACTTCAACGTCCTCCTACTCTGCCATCTTCCTCTGGGGGAGCAAAACAGTCAAAATGTAAAAGCATAGACATCACAATGTAGAAAAAACTTACATCGGAAAGAATAAATTAGGATAGAAACAAATAGAAACTTGTTTGCTTTAATGTGTTCATCCATCGATTTCATCCAACAACATCCAACAAATTAATTATCTGTTAAGATTTGGATACTGTAGCTGGAAAAAGATAAACTAAGAGTAAACCAATAGGAAATAACATGCTGAAAGGCCTTAAGTGTGTATTTGCATCTCCTGTGTATACACACTGATTTACATTTAATTGTCTCATTCAAGCCTCATAGTTTACTCACTTATTTCTTCAATATGTCTTCAACTCATCTTCTAGGACATCTTAAATTCTGTATATAAACACTGTTCTACATGTGGCAGCCATCTCTAGTACTCCTGTGTCCTTTGGGTGCCAGACTTGCTCCAGTCTACACAGCAGGTGGGCCATCTACACGGCAGGTGGGCCATCACATTTTCCACCTCCTATGTTCCATGTCCTCTTACCTTTCTACCACAGGACAGACCCATTGCCCATCCTGATCAATCATCATACCCAAATTCCTCCTACCCCACTAGCGTGACCAGTACTCTGGTAACAGATTGACTGGAATTTTTTTCTGAATTATTTAATAGCATTCAAAGAAGTACCTTTTTTCCTATAAAGGTATTTTTGTTTGCATGTGGGTCTTCAATATTCACTTTCTCCTCCAAACACACAAGCACACTTACACACACACACACACACACACACACACACACACAATCATACCTCAAGGATTTTTGAGACATTGAAATATGTTTGAAATCAGGGCCACTACTGAAATGTTCCAGTCATCTGAAGATTAATAATGCAGACCCTTTTTGACAGTTATTTTAGGTTTTGGTATTTTCAAGCATCCAAAAGTTCTAATTTATACAATGAAACATCTTTTCATTTCATATTTGTTTCTAGTCATTTTAAAATGTAAATTATTATCTGTGCTGTGAAACAGAAATAGTTTTGTTTTGTTTTTGTTTTTATTCATGAACATATCTGCATACTGTATTAGTTATTATTTCTGCCTATTTATAAGTGAAGGGTGATATCTAAATAATTTCTTCACCAAAGGGATTAGACTGACCATTAGTAATATTAATAAAATATAAGAAAAGTAAAAAGACATAAATAAATTGCAATGGAAAAAATAGGGAACTGAGATGAAGTCTAGGGTAAGGTTAGTATAGATAAATGAATAAACACAAAAAATTGCATCACTGGAGGCTCAAAATTCAGCTCCAAGCTTGTGAAACTCTGAAACACTGAGGTAAACAAAATAGTGTGATATTATAATTCTTAACTTTACACATGACTTGTTGTCAGTAATATTAATTTGTGAACTAAATCCCTGTGGGGTTATATAAGCATATATTTATTTGTCCTGATCTATTTTATTTATTGTCATTATTATTACTTAAAATTAAATGTAAGCACCTACCTTGAATTTGACAATTGATTTCTAGAAAACAAATGAGGCACATAAATTATTCAGGAAGAAGATTTTTCTTCTTTTGGAAAGGGAGTTATATCAAGTGATGTAACAGAAAATGAAATTATTGTGATTTCAACTTGTCAAGAGAAGAAAAGTTTTATTTAAAACTTTTATCCTCAGGACAACTGACTGAAGCAGCAAATGCTGTTTTGTGTTTATATGTCATTTGTCCATACTTGACTATAATTAGCACACTTCCTGACAAGTAGAAAGAGATTAAGACAAAGGGTAAATGTCAGACAGAAATACAGCAGTAATCAGATCAGGTAAAATAATATACAACAAAAAAGGGCAAATGCTTTTTTTAAAAATAAAAACAGGATTTGAAGTCAATTTATTTTAAAAAAGTCATACAGAGGACAGATTCCATATGTTTTCACTCCTATGTGGATCCTGAGAAGCTTAACAGGAGACCATGGGGGAGGGAAAGGAAAAAAAAAATGACTAGAGAGGGAGGGAGCCAAAACATAAGAGACTCCTAAAAACTGAGAACAAACTGAGGGTTTATGGGGGGTGGGAGGGAGGGGTGGGTGGGTGATGGGTATCCAGGAGGGCACCGGTTGGGATGAGCACTGGGTGTTGTATGGAAACCAATTTGACAATAAATTTCATATTAAAAAAAGTAAAAAATAACAAATAAAAAAATCTCAAACCTACTTTAAAACATAGTTTTATTTCTGATGCTAGTAATAGCAAGAGTGATAGTTGGCATTTGATGGATGCTTGACATGTTTTATAAGCTTTATCTGAATAACAAGACTGTGACGTAAATCTTCTAATATCCCTGATTTTACCAACACTTACTGATTGATAAGGATACAGAAGCAGAGAAGCATTGAAAACTTGTGGGGAGTCATATACCTAAAAAAAAACAGAACGGTCAGTGGAACCCAGGTCCGTCAGATTTGGGAGTCCCTACCCCGCTCGACTTCTCAGACTGACTCCCAGGGGTTTGGTTGGTTTATTCACTCTGAGGCATAGAATACTTTAAAGAAGAACAAGAATTTGGCCATTTTATCACTTTAGTTAAGGTTAACATAGTGCTTAAAAGAAATGAAGAGATCAGGTTATAAAATCACACTCAGTATCAGATATTTGTGCATGACTCTAATGTTGCTATAATATCATCCACGGGACAGTGCTGTCACGTGCTTGTAACTGATCTTGCAAAAATAGCCGTTGGGAAGCAAGTCTTACAATCATTGATTTAATTTCAATTTCTATTATGCGGTTATCAAAATTTTTAATGAAAATACAAAGAATAGTTTCTGATGTAACCCACTTATGAAAAGTTACTCGTGATTAAATGGAGCCAATTTAAAAATTAGGGATCATTCTGAAGGTAAATATGCAGTATTTTCAAGACAGAGGTCAACAGGGAATATTACATCAACTCATATTACTCAGTGATGATGACTAAACACTCAGAAAGAATGCCTGTCTTAGTCCATTTGGGATGCTAGAGCAGTGGGTAGCTTGTAAAGAGCACAAATTTATTTATCACGGTTCTGGAGGCTGGAAGTCCAAGATCGGGGTGCCTCCATGGGCAGGGAAGGGCCCAGGTCGCAGACTTCTGGCTGCATGCCCACGTGGGAGATCTCATGGTTCTACCTTCATTACTGAGGCACCCCCGCCAAAGGCCATAATTCCTAACACTCAGCAGGCTGCAATTTCAACATTTGAATGTCGAGGAAACCCAAACGTTCAGACTATAGCGATCCACATTTGGAAGTGGCAGAGAAGATAATTTCTTGACATAATATAATCTTTAAGTATCCATTTAAACTAATCAATAAAGTATACATATTACTCTTCGTCTAATGTGATGTTCTTTCCGGTATGGTATCTTTTCCCTGTATGTCTGGGTTTTCAATTCATGCATGAAGAAACAAAGGGATTTTTTTCCATGTCTAGCATTCCATACCCCATGAAGGCTCTCCTTATGTCTTCCCTTCCTGTGATAGGGAGAATTCCAGGATTGCTCCCAAGATTGCTGCCTGTGGCATGTACTCTCCATAACATTCTTTCCCCTTGAGTGTGAGCAGAACTATGACTGTGATGGGATATCACGCTCACGACTAGGTTACTATTTTGTAGACTTTGCGTTAGTCAAAAGGGAGATTATGCAGGCAGTGCTGCCCTAATTAGAAGATACTGGGTTGGGGCGCCTGGGGGGCTCAGTCGGTTAAGCATCTAACTTCAGCTCAGGTCATGATCTCCTGGTTCGTGAGTTTGAGCCCCATGTCAGGCTCTGCGCTGACAGCTCAGAGCCTGGAGCCTGCTTCAGATTCTGTCTCCCTCTCTCTCTGCCCCACCCCCACTTGAGCTCTGTCTCTCTCTGTCTCTCAAAAATTAATAAACGTCAAAAATTTTTGAAAGAAAAAGAAAAAAAGATACTGGGTCTTCCTGAAGTCAGATGCACGACAGGGTGCATGGATTGGCCTTTCAGAACTAAGGGCAGTCCCTGGCCAAGAGCTAACAAGACGATGGGATTTGGGCCCTCCAGGCACAAGGAAATAATTTCTCCAGCAACCTGAGGGATCTTGGAAGTAGATCCTTCTCTAGTTGGGCCTCCGGAGGAAGGCATAGTCATCTGGTGCCTTGAGGCCTTGAGCAGCGGACCCACTCCTACTGTGTAATGTGCTGGACCCCTAACCCACAGAAACTAAGAAACGGTGTGTGTGCTATTTTAAGGTACTTAGTGTACGGTAATTTGTTACACAGCATTAGAAAGTTTGGTCTTTATATTACTCATGGTCATCTCATGCTGACAAAATGTATTCTTCCTGTTAAAAAAGAAAGCATCCACAAGCACTCTATGAGTAATTTACTTCTGATTTCATTTCTTAGGTAACCAGTAGCTGCTTTGTCTTTCTATTATCTCTTGGTAGGCTATTAGCCACCTTTAGCCTGTCTGAAGAGTGAATTAATATCCCTTAGAAAAAGTTCTCTTTGGCTGAGCTTTGCTATTTTACAGGTTTCTGGTGGAATGAATCCCATTACTTTCAATCACCCAGTGTACAATTGAGCTTGTATATGTATATATAATCTTATACATCCAAGGTTTTCATAATGTTTGTGACGAGCATTTCTGGAGTTGACAACCATTCTACAGAGGATTGTGCAGAAATGCTTATCTTTGAATTACCAGTAGTGGCTTCCAGGTTTTGGAGAATCGACCCTGTGTCAGATGCAATTCTCATTCTTCAAGGAACCCTATGAGGCGGTTAGGGTATGAGTACTTCGTTCAACAATACTCAGCTAGGAAAAGGCTGTGTCCATTGGACCCCACATGTGGCTAATTCCATCACCTTGTGTCTGTTCAGTTCTCTAAATAAGCAGCACGGAATAAGATAATAAAATGAGGGTTATATAATTTGCCACCTAAAAGTGGAAAAAGTCCTCTGATATTTATTGGAATCTAGAAAAGATTTGTTTTCACTACTTATTTTTTATGTTTATTTTTTTAATTTTTTATTTTTTCATGGCGGCGGGGGGGGGCGGGAGTCTTCCAGTAAGAACGGAAAACCTGCTAGACAAATTCTAAAAGAGCTGTAACACTTCACTACTTATTTTTTCAAAGGCTCAAACTACAAGTCAGTAATTAAAAGAAATATTTAGACTTTGACATTGAATGCTTTTGTTCACATCACTATGAGTGAGGACTGAAAAGTGTTTTCTATGCACACATGTTTTTGGTCTCAAGCTTTTGAATCATATCTGGAAAGAAGATCAGACAGAAAATAAAAGCTATGGATTCTCAAAAGTATTACTCATATAAAACTTCTTCTTTAATATACTCATTCTTGCATTCAATTAATATCTAGTTATTAGCTACTTTATTCTTTGCACACTTCTAGGTGTTTGGTATGCATTAAAAATTGTTATCGAATGCAAATTATGTTCCAAGGCCACAGGGCTGTTTGTTTTTCTCTATCTTACACATTTGTACCCTTGTTGCTCAAAAACTTATTATGGTTTTAGCTATAATTAAGTTTTAATAATGAGTTTATATTATTTTCAGTGAGGGTTCTGATTTCCTGAAATGTATCCATTCATAATTCATCTGGCCTTATTTAAATGTCATTTAAAAAATGACTTCCAACAAAATAGACACAGTTTTTGTGACACCCGATAACATTTTATTTCATTATTTAATTCATATTGTCCTCTTAGTTTGAAATTACATGAGACCAAAAGCCTTCATGCTAACATCCTTACCATCATTATCTGCTACGGCCCACATACAGGTTCTACCAATATTCTCTGGGGTGAGGTTCTCGTTTGTCCTAAATGAACATGTTGCTAAGCAGCTCACATCTAACATCTCCCATTTGTATGTATGTTCTTGAAAATTCTTTGAACCAAAGACAAGCGTAACAGAGACAATGGTGGTCATATTTAGTGAGTTGATCCCAAAGTGTGTTTTTATTTAATTTATATTAACCAATGACACGCACACAATAAACATTAAAAATAGTATAAATGTATGAGATTTCTGTTCTTTCAACCTCAAAGACTATTTTAGTACTAAGTATACTACTTGTTATTTAATTTATTTAAAAATGAAGGAAAGATTAAATAGTTAACTCTTCACCCGGGAAGACCACTGAGCCTTTAATGCTCACACAGCATTACACAAATATCTTTGTGTAGTGTCTATAATAAAATCTTCTGACATCTCGACACTGTTGACGTTAATTTCACCAGAACATTCGTTTTGAAGCAACAACGACAACAACAAAACCCAAAAAAGAGCGAAGTCTTGAATACTTATCACATCCCAGATCCAGCTGTGTACCTTCACATACGTTTGCTTTTCTGCTCTTTAAGAGATTTAATCAAAAGGTGAGTCATTTGCATGTTTGGTGTTAGATTGAGATGTCTTGACATGGGGATACAAAGGTTGCAGTCATCGCCCTTCTTCAAGGTTAACTTGAACATCTGTCTCCAATCCAGCCTTTTCACTATCTAAATGCTCCTCTAAGAGGGAGAAATCACTAAGCCTAGATTTGCAAATGTCAGACTAACGCACATGGTGGTTTGCTGAAAATAGTACAGTGAAGGCATTTTTTATTGTATATTTTATGTCACATCACCCTTCTGATCTAAGGACAGGATATTGTGTAGCTGCTATACTCCTTTCCAAAATTCAGACCTTTCCAAAGTTTATGGTATACTGAAAAATTGGTGGAGTGATACACTCACCCTAACGAGAAATCGATGATGTCATGTGAAAATAATGGATGGACATCATTTACAGAGCTAGATCTCTTTGTTTTATATTTTTCCTTATCGCCATTGGTCTTAAGTACCTTCCCAAATTCATACATTAACAGCATTTAAGGAAAGGAAATTAATAAATAAATCTTGTCTTTGCTTTCTACATTTATACGCTGGAGAGATTTCATTCTGGATCTTGGCATTACGTGTCATTTACGTGCTAATTCTCTGAGTTTTATCTGCAGGCCAGTCACCTCTCCGGCATTCTAGACTCCTCTGTGCAATATCCTATTAGACATTTCTCTTTGATTGCCTATCTTTATGAAAGAGTCACATGTTAGTTAATAGACCTTAGAATTAGGCGAATTCAGGTGAGAAAATGAGCACTTGCCTAGCCGGGCAGCAACATACAAATCATACTTCACATTAAGTATTTGTTCAGCTTTTGGGAGCGACTGTATTTGTGGTCACTTACACATATTCAGGCTAACATATTCTGACAGGGGCCCAGAAGCTAGTCTCTCAGACTTGAATTATGCTCTTTTAGCTTGATTATAACTGATCTGTGAGAAAACAGGGTAAAAGAATACAAAGTAAAAAGTTTTTTTTTCCTTTATATTCTCTCAGCGCAAATATTATTATCCTAACTAGACTTTCTAATGTCTCCCTCTCAAACCACTATCATCCCCAACGTTAGAAAATCACAGTCACGCAAAATTGGAGCTTTGCTTATGTGTTTAAGCATCACATTTATAAAGGAAGCATGGACAGTTGTTCAGAAGCTTGGAGAGAATTTTGTTTTTGTCCGAATCATCCAGGAGACTACTCATTGAGGACTGGAAGGAGACACAACTCGAATTTTATCAGGAAGAGCAGTGCGAGCAAGACAAGACAAGAGACCAAAAGTCTGCTGGCTCTGGAGCCTTCATTATTTCATACCTCTCCACTGCCCAGGTGACAGTAACCTCGTGCTGGGTGAAACTCATCATGTTTAATACCAAGTCTAGGGACCGGGGGACTGCCACGTTAAAGAGCCTACGCAAAGAGTGTGAGGAGCCAGCTACTTAAGACGTTCGCAAGTCAAGAGGTCCAAACACCATCTTGTTCATTTTGCTGAAGACTGTCAGTTCAAAAGACAGGGCTTTCGAACACTGGCCTAGGCAGCTAAGTAATCAGGCGCCTGCCTGGGAAATAAAACTCATAGTAGTCAAGCTCTCATGTCTTCAATTGGATGAGCTCAGGCTTCCTCAGCCTCGGGAGTGCTCCCAGTGCTCGGCCGCATCGTAGGCTTGGTAGGCCCTTCGGTCTTCACGAGCAGCTCTCTGACTCTGGAGCTTTCCTGAAAAGCACATGGGACCACAGCCCATGCCAGAGTTTCCCATCAAGTCATTGTAGCTTCACGCCGTGGCATCTCGGCCCTCCCAACCGCATGTTCTTCCCCTCCCGTCCATTACAGAAGGCGCACATCAGTCGCATCAGGCCAGACGGGACAGCAGGAGAACACACGGCCGAGACTTTCTTGCCGTCATTTCAGTTGGCTCGCCAGAAGGGCCCTGTCCCCACCTCCTGTTTGTCAGAACCCTCCACCTTCGGGGGGACCCACTTTACACTCTTTCCCAGTCAAACTTCCCGTGATGGGCTTAGGGACGGTGACCGCCCCTGCAGTTCCAGGCCCCGTAGGTGTGCACTCGCCCGGTGGCCCAATCGTCTTTGCAGCCTCCCTCTGTGCAACCTCTTCAAGAGGTTTCAGGGCTGCAGCTCAAGGCAGTAGCAGCAAGGTTCACCGTGCTGGCATGGTGGCTGGAGCCTTAGGAAGGGCGGGTCTCTCATAGCTGCGGTGACATCCAGCGGTGATACTCAGGGAAAATCACTTTGTCCTGCCAGACTGGGCTTGTTGCTGCAATTGAACAAATAAAGCCCTTGGCATACTCTGTGGACATTTGACAAGTACACAGAGTAGGCTTCCTTGTAGCATTATAACATTTAGCGACTTTATTTTATGCACAGAGCAATTCAAAACGTAGTATTAAAACCTTTTTTTAAAATTTTCTTTGCAAGTATATATTGCTACATATACTATAAATACGTTGCAAGTATAGAGCAGTATCCCTTACACCCCTCTATTAGCTTAGGGGGAGAAAGATTGTTATAGCTACATATAAAATCACACGCAGGCATGATTCGTTCATCACAGAGCACTACCCAAAAGACATTTGTTTTTTTGATGTTATCAGCCCACTGCCCAATATATTATGTGAACAAAAATGAACCGTCTGCTGCATTATCATAAAGTGTCGGGGACAATGGAAAGGCTTTACCTCGAAGGCTGGCCTGAGTCTTAGGGGAAGGTACGTAAATCAGGTCGGAGTTGACGAGCCCAGGCTGGTTAAGAAAGCTTTCACGTGCCTCATGGGGCGCCCGGGTGGCTCAGTCGGTTGAGCGTCCGACTTCGGCCCAGGTCAGGATCTCACGGTTTGTGAGTTCGAGCCCTGCATCAGGTTCTGTGCTGACAGCTGGGAGCCTGGACCCCGTTTCAGATTCTGTGTCTCCCTCTGTCTGCCCCTCTGCTGCTTGCACTCTGCCTCTCGCATTGTCTCAAAAATAAATAAACCTTAAGAAGAAAAATTTTAAAAAAGAAAAGCTTTCACATGCCTCAACATAGGAAGATTCAAATGTCCTGACCTTTGGATGACCGACTGACAAAAAGGTGGTGAGAGATACTATTCTTGCCCTTTATTCTGTCCCCAGTCCACTGCAGAAGGGAAATCTTCCATTAGCGTTTAACTCAGTGACTTATTTTTATTCCTTAATTTTGTTTTCACCTCTTTCTCTTCTCAGTGAGGAAGCTGTTTTTTCTTCTCATTTTGCAAAATATTTACTGCTTTTGTGAATGATTTAGGCATCGATTAGATGTCTAGAATTCCCAAAGAACATTCTAGCACCGTTGTGCATCGACACACAGACTCTAATACCGTTTCAGTCAGACTACAAACTGTAGAAGTGAAAGTTTTTTTCAACAAAGAAATAAGCAATTCTTCACAATATATTTTGTATTATTTAAAGTATATAAGTTGACCTATAGATAGAAAATGTCATAAATATCATATCCACACAAGAAGTTTTCTAAATGAATCAGTACAGGAGTATAAAGGCATATGTTTCTGTCTTGTGAAGGCCAACAGACTATTTCCCATGAGACTGGGCTGGTACCACCCACGGTGTTGTGGGATATCAACCAGGCCACCCACACACTAGGCTCTGAAATGGGGTTTGGCAAGAAAGTAAGAGTAGATAGATGCCTTCCTCTTGGTCACTTGTCATTAATGGAGGCAATTAAACTAATGTGTAGTTTAATAAAACAGAATGCTAATGCATTTAACATTAACAATGACCATTCTCCCTGATACATGAAATGAACACCTGGTAAACTTGATGAGCATGGGTTATCTCTATAGTCAAGCAATATGAAAAGACAACCATTGTTAATTGTTTCTCTGGTGGAAATAAAGTGTATCAAAATTAAGCTTTCTTATGCCCTCAAAGTGCTTTTCAATACAACAAAGTGCTTTTCAAAGCAACAAGTATGTTTGGTTTGAAAAATTAATACTCATTTTTCCAAAGTCACAATTTTGAAAACTTAGTTCTTTAAGCTTTTCGGTTCAGCTGATAAATAGTAGTCTAGGTATAAATCTAGCAATATGTAACAATTCATTAATCGGGGTCCTTATTTTATTTATAAAGTTAGTTACCATTTTAACTGCATTTATAAAATATGTTTAATTTCCTCTTTAAGTACAGAAATTTTATGACTGAAAAAATATGTTTTGTATTTGTACAAATCTTAAAGATTCATCAAACTCTTTATATTTGGTAACACTTAAGTTATTTTAAATATCAAACATGAAGTTATGAAATGGTCAAATTGTATATAATCTTTGTAAGACTTCAGTCAAGTTTTGAAGTATATATTCTAAATTTCACTTAAAATCTGATTTTATTATCTAGTAGACTAATTTCTGTTAAAATTTTTAAGTATTTAAAAGATCAAATTTTCACAGATTTTTTTTAATGTTTGTTGATTTTTGAGAGAGAGAGAGAGAAAGAGAGAGAGAGAGAGAGAGAGAGAGAGAGAGAGAGAGAGACTGAGTGCAAGTGGGGGAGGGGCAGAGAGAGAGGGTGACACAGAATCTGAAGCAGGCTCCAGGCTCTGAGCTGACAGCTCGACTCAAGAACCAGGAGGTCCTGACCTGAGCCAAAGTCACACACTCAACCAACTGGGCCACCCAGGAGCCCCAAATTTTCACAGATTCATGAATGCCAAGATATTATTACTGTGACTTTTATTTTTTAAACGCTATATTCAATAATTTAAAATTCTTGAGAAATAACTGACAGTAACTTCTTGGTTAGCTGAACTATGTTTCAGAAGTTCTGGCTGAGTTTGGATCCAGAGTTGTAGATATGAGGGTAAATCTCATCAGTGAGACTGTCCTATTAAGTCTTTTGTAGTAGTCATCTTCCATGGACTTCCACATCTAGAATGGGACTGGGCTAGTACCTTGCTGGCCCTAGACTTTTAGTCTATACAGATACAACTACAACCCACTGTTTGCCCATCTACAAGCACCCAATTTACTACATTTGCTACATCAATGGTTCTATTTTTGTTCTTAAGATATTTTATTTCCTAATTTTAAAGACATTTGAACCTGACGGAATCCAAAATATAGAATTATTTTGTAGGACCACATGACATTCATGAATAGTGAAATGATATGCTATTGAATTCTATATCTCCTGTGACTTTATGTGACCCTTTTATGACCACTTTTAATATCTACTGAGAAGAAGAAATGCCCAAGACCCCAAATGTTAAATCCTAAGTGATCCCTACAAGAAATATTGGTCATATTGAAGAAACATCATACTGAATTGCTGTATCTTAGTATATAAGAATGTGTTACCAAATTGCTGTGATCTGATCCTTGGTTGAACTGGTCCTAACTTTAAAGAACCCTTTTTTATTAAGGACTCAGTACCCCAGTGCCTCCTCTCTCTTGACCTCAAATCTGGTTCCAACTTGTATTGCTAAGTGGAACCTGAAGGTGAGTTCCTCTTAATCTATAGGAGTTATGTCATAAGCTATGTCGCGTAAACATTCAGACAACATATTGTGTTCTCTAAACACAGAGAAAGCCCAAAAAGATCTACAAACAACACATGAATTATCTATAAATTATTTTAGAAATTCAGTGTCATTCCAGTGAAAACCCCAGAATGTTATAATATATATATATAAATGTTTAATGTATAATATATATAATATAATGTATAATATATATATACACACATATATATATATACATATATATACATGTTTATTTTTTGAGAGAGAGACAGAGCACAAGCAGGGGAGGGGCAGAGAGAGAAGGCAACACAGAATCTGAAGCAGGCTCCAGGCTCTGAGCTGTCAGCCCAGAGCCCCATGCAAGGCTCAAACTCATAAACCGTGAGATCATGACCTGAGCAGAAGTCGGGCACTTAACTGACTGAGCCACCCAGGTGCCCCAAAAGATTTCTTTTTTAACTGACGTTTTGCGATTTGATTCCAATAGCCATGTAAAAGTGCAAATGCCACGTCAGTATTGTAAGGAACAAAACTGGAGGGCTTAACAATGACAGATCTCAAGATGCGATGCTGTGGTGACTGCCCGCAGGCAGCAGAATGACTTAGCAAACCAAAGCAAGAGTAGAAGGACCTTCCTTGGGGCTAGTCAGCGCCTAGGAATCCTGATCAGAGCACCATTCTCGAAGAGCAGGATGGATCCCACTTAAAATGGGGTTGCATGTTGAGACTGATGACATCCACACGCCCCAAAAGGGTATGAGAGGATGTGTTACTAACATAACGAAGGCTCTGGCGAGGAGCATGGGAAGCTTCTTGAGCAGATGGTAAGTGGCTTGAGAAGTCAGACAAGGGGGATTGGTTGGGGTCTTTATTATGAGTAGGAGCAGGGCCAGGATAAAGGCTCTTGCCTGCATGCCTCGAAACTCTCACTGACACCAAAGAAGGGAGCACTTCGGTCTTCTCGTCGGCTTTTCTCAGATACAGGACAAAAGGGGAAGAGGGAGAGTTGAGGTTTAAAAGCTGTTAGCATGCAAACATCAAAAAATGGAGTCACGCTCTTTATTACAGCTGGAAGGAAAGCAGTTACTGAAATGATAGCAATGGAAACTGCAAACGCAGAGTAAATGTGTGTGCCCCGCAGAGAGACTAGCTGAAATTTAAATTCTCAGATTAGAGATTTCCCTAGAATCAATAGCTTTTAGAAGTGGTATATAGGTGTTTTTCATTGGTTTTTGATTAGATGCAACCTCCAAGTAGCTTGCTACCCTGGAAAAAAACAACGCAAACACTGAAAGTTATCAAAAAAAATGGCCCACACCTATGAATCACTCCACCGCCCTGGATTTCTTTCCATCTTTCTATACCCTCATATTTTCTTCAGCTCCTGAACTCTCTCCTCTTCCTCTAAAACACCATTCAATATTGAACGCCCTGGGGTATTTATGAACCTCATCCTTCTGTTTTAATCCCTTCTTTCTGGATCAAGGATTCTTAAAACAGAACCCTTGGTCCAAATTCAGCCTGCCACTTACTTTTATATGGCCCATGAGCTGAGAATAGCTTTTACATGTTCAGCGTTTGGGGCCGGGGGGAGAGAATCACATTGCATCATCACTGAAAATAAAATTTCAGTGCCCACAAATGAAGCTTCATTGGAACACAGCGATATTCCTTCATTTCGGTGTCACGTACAGTGTCTCTAAGCCCACTGCCCCAGAGCTGAGGAGCTGCGCCACAGGAGATAGAAGGCCCTCCCCAGAACTCCACCCTGCTTCTGGGCACACTGCAAACAGGCGTTTCCATTCATCCGTGTACGATGCGACGCCAGTTCAAAACGCAAATGTAAGAGTGCTTGGTTCAGATGAGGAATTCCTAGTATGATGCAATTCAAATTTTGAAGCCCTCACAGGCGTATATGCTTTATTCTTATCCGAACGGTGGAAACACTACACGAAATGAACTCAACAGTTTTATTTCACTGCTTAACATACTCAGTCCTAGCAGCGTTCTCTACCTTCAGTGTACTGATGAGTGAGGAATCACGGGGGAAGGAATTCCAGTTAGCTGTGTCTTTCTCTTTCCTTCCACGCCATCATATTTCAGCATAAGCGGGTTGGTGAATACAGGGAAGTGATAGGGTCAAGAAAAGTAAGGGTAGGGCTCCCCAGAATGTCATGGCCTAGAAGCCAGGTCCGGTTTGAACAAGTGTGGCCTCTACGGCTGTCAGTGTTCCCACATATGTAGTCATCGATGTAACACGTCTGTGTTGTCCTCTGACGCCACTCATGTCCCACGTGGCACGAGTTCACTGCGCCCTCGGGGCGTCACTGACACCATATGCAAACAGGCCAGTGAGGAGAAGTGGACACGCATATTGCATATAGCTCAAGTTCAAAAACATGAAAAGTTCTAGGCTATGACAGCAGTGAACCAAGTGCTGGGCACTTCTAACTGTGGGGTTGTGAACAAACACAGAGGATGCATACCCATGCAGACACCTTTGCCATTGGATTGTAAGTAATGCCAACTGATGTCTATATGTCATGGTCTGTCAAAAGTTGAAACAAGAACGTAATCTCAACTCCCTTGCCAGTTTGCACCGTGGCTGTGTGTTCCAAGTTCAAACTATAGTCCTAACATTCATACTTCAATACAAGGGAAATCCATTGAACTGAGCAATTGAGGACCTTCCATTTAACCTTTGAGGGACGTTAATTTTTTTTATTCTTTTATTCTTTTTAATTTTATTTTTTATTTTTTTTTAATTTACATCCAAATTAGTTAGCATATAGTGTGACAATGATTTCAGGAGTAGATTCCGTAGTGCCCCTTACGGGCACTTTATCCCATCCACCCTCCACAACCCCTCCAGAAACCCTCAGTTTGTTCTCCATATTTATGAGCCTCTTCTGTTTTGTCCCCCTCCCTGTTTTTATATTATTTTTGTTTCCCTTCCATTATGTTCATCTGTTGTGTCTCTTAAAGTCCTCATATGAGTGAAGTCATATGATTTTTTGTCTCTCGCTGACTGACTTATTTCACGTAGCATAATACCCTGCAGTTCCATCCATGTTGTTGCAAAATGGCAGGTTTTCGTTCTTTTTCATCGCCAAGTAGTATTCCATGTATATACCACATCTTCTGTATTCTTTCATCACTTGATAGACATTTGGGGGTCTTTTCATAATTTGGCTATTGTTGATAGCAGTGCTATAAACACTGGGGTGCATGTGTCTCAGCACTCCTGTATCCTTTGGATAAATTCCTAGTAGTACTATTGCTGGGTCTATTCTTAATTTTTTGAGGAGCCTCCACACTGTTGTCCAGAGCGGCTGCACCAGTTTGCATTCCCACCAACAGTGCAAGAGGGTTCCCCTTTCTCCACATCCTCACCAACATCTACTGTTTTCTGAGTTGTTAATTTTAGCCACTCTGACTGGTGAGACATGGCATCTCATGATCTCATTATGGTTTTCCTTTGTATTTCCCTGATGACGAGTGATGTTGAGCATTTTTTTCATGTGTCTGTTGGCCGTCCGGATGTCTTCTTTGGAAAAGTATTTATTCATGTCTTCTGCCCATTTCTTCACTGTATTGATTTTTTGGTGTTGTTTGGTAAGTTCTTTAGATTTTGGATACTAAACCTTTATCTGATGGTCATTTCTGTCTTCCTATGAATTTGTCCATTTCATCAAGTTTTTTTTTTTTTTAATGTGTTGGCCATGTGGTGGCTTATAATATTCCCTTGCAATCTTTATTTTGAATTTTTGCAAACTTTTTAGTGATGCTCCCTCTCTCATTCCTTATTTAAAAATTTGAATCTTGGGGCGCCTGGGTGGCGCAGTCGGTTAAGCGTCCGACTTCAGCCAGGTCACGATCTCGCGGTCCGTGAGTTCGAGCCCCGCGTCGGGCTCTGGGCTGATGGCTCAGAGCCTGGAGCCTGTTTCCGATTCTGTGTCTCCCTCTCTCTGCTCCTCCCCCGTTCATGCTCTGTCTCTCTCTGTCCCAAAAATAAATAAACGTTGAAAAAAAAAATTTGAATCTTCTCTCTTTTTTTTTCTTAGCACTCTACCTAAATATTTACTGATTCTGTTGATCTTCTCAAAAAAAGAGGTTTTGGTTTTATTGATTTTTCTCTATTGTTTTTATATTCTTCATTTCATTCATTTCCACTCTGATCATAATCTTTTTCTTCCTTCTGTTTACTCTGTGTATAACTTTCTCCTCTTTTCTTCTAATCTTGTAGGTAGGAATTTGGATTCTTGATTTGAGGTTTTCTTTTTTAATGTATGTGTCAGAGACATAAATTTTCCTCTAGAACATTATTCTCTAGTTACACAGTATTAATTTTGACATGTTATGTTTTCATATTCATTCATCTCAAAGGACTTTTTACTTTTCCTTGTGATTTTTTGACTCGTTGATTATTTAGGACTGCTATATAATTTCCACAAGTTTTAGAATTTTCCAAATTCCTTCCTGCTATTTTTTTTCTAATTTAATTATGTTTTAATCATAGTACTTGCTTTGTGTGGTTTCAATCACTTCCAATTTATTGTTGGATATGAACTATTCTGGGAAATGTTAATGTGCACTTAAAAAGAATGTTTTCTACTATTGTGGGTTGTATGTTGCTTACTTACCAGTTAGGTCTCAATGGTTCATTTATATACACTTTTTTCACCTGGCTATCTTCTGCCTTAGCTGTTTTACCTATAATTGAACATAGGTTTTGAAGTTTCACTACTATTGTATGTATTGTGGTGTATGTATTGAATGTTCTATGTCACTCTTAAATTTTGTCAGGAGTTGCTTTATATATTTTTTGTCTGTCTTGTTGAGTGCTTTTATGTTTGCAATAATTGTATCTTCTTGATGTATTGAGCTTTTAGCATTATACAAGGTGCATCTCTGTTGCTAGTAATGCTTCATAGAAGTTTATTTTCTCCATTATTAACGTATCCACTCCAGATCTTTTCTGTATGGCATGCCTTCATTCACCCTTTAACTTTCAAACTTTTAGTATTTTCATATATGAACTATGTTTTATACTTGGATTAAGATTTTTCTGTTGTTTTTAATTTATTGTCAATATTTGCTTTTTTATCAGAGTGATTAATTGCTTTGTGGCTAATTGCTGTTATTTAGGATTTACATGTGTATGTTGCTCTCTGTATTCTATACATGTCTTTTTTCCTCGGTTCTTACAAAGAATCCAGTGTGTCATTTCAATTTCCTTGTCTTCCTTTCACTCTCCTTTTAAGTTCTCATAAGGTTGTTTGGGGGAATAACAATTAATATCTTAGCTTAAATTAGTCTGGTTTAGGTCAATACCAACTTAATTTCAGGAATATACAAAAATTTGGTTCTAATATAGCTTTGTTCCTTATTGCCTCATTATTGCTATTATTGTCATGTAAATTTTATCTTTAACAATCAACGCAGATTTAAAGTTATTGCTTTATGCAGTTGTCTTTCATATCAGTTAGGAGAAGAAAAGAGCTACAGACCCAAATGTATTTACATGGTCTTATATTAACCGTAGCTATCTTTATCAGTGCTTTTTATTTCTTCATGTGGAATTGAGTTACTTTCTAATGTATTTTTATTTCAGCTTGAAGGACTTCGTTAGTATTTCTTACAGTACAGGTCTAGTCTGCTTTTGTTTACCTCAGATTATTTTAATTTCTTTTTCATTTTTGAAGAATAGTTTTGCTGAAGGTAGAATTCATGCTCTCCTACCTCTTTCACAAGTCACTTTTTAAATATAGCATCAGTTATCACTTTCTGACATTGTTTCAAAAATGAATTCATTTAATAATATACCTCTCTCGGCTCTAATTATTTATCTAAACATAACAAATGATTTGCTACTAATTTCTCGCTTTTCTTAAAGATGTTATTACATAGCTAATACCATGTAGATGCATAGGAAAATGTTAACACATTATAGCAATTTATTTCATGGGATTTTAAAATGTTTTAGTAAGATTCCATGGAGAAAGACTAATGTGTCACAAGTAAGAACATATTCTCAGTGAAAATAATGCCCTATCTGACCTGGATATTAATATACCTCTAGGGCCCAAAATAGTATCTGGGCCATAGCAAGTGCTAAAGAAATGCTTTTTGCATTCATGGAAGCTTACTTCTGTTTTAGCCTATATTAATGTAAAATGGACAAAACTAGTAATAATTACAGATTGATGCCCTCTCAATGCCATAATAAAAGAAACAAAGGAATTAAATCTCTGAAAAGGAGGTGAAAAAGTGACCTTAAATAATTATCTATTGTAGACCCTGCCAATTGCCTCATCAATATCCATTCTTCCTTTCGTGCTTCCTAACTGCATATAAATTATGTTTGAGTCAGCACCACGCACCTGTCGGTGGTTATGTTTCGTGTTCCAGGCCATGATCTGTTAGCAGAAGGCTACTGGACTTCAGGAAAGCACTTAAAGGAGTAAGCTCAACCGTCACACATTTATGTATCCTATTCTTGCCTTTTGCATTCCTTACATCTTTCTTTCTTCTAGAATAGATGCAATGAAATCAGTAAGAAACACAGAAGAAAAGAGCTGCTGATTGGATAGTGGAGTGATAAGGGAATTCTGGAAGGACTGAGTCCCAGCGACATTTATGGGGCATCAAACGGTCACATGGAGCCCTGAGTTATGCACCTTCAGAAATCTTGTTATGGGAGAGAAGAGCAAGAAAACTGTCTTCTTTGATTCTACCACTGTACTCGGGTTTCTTAACAATCAGCAGAACATGATAATAATAGAAATACTATTTATTCCAGGCACTGTTAATGTCAGACCCATAGTCTTGTACAAGCCTCATACTTGGCTTTTAAGAGGTCTGCATACTCTTCAGAATAGCATTTTCCCTAAGGAAACTGAAACACAGAATGGTTAAAAATAACTTGCCTAATTTCACACAGATAGTGGCAAAGACCAGAAATGAAAGAAGTTGGGTTTCTTGATTCCCTTCCATACTGTTCATTTTATTATATATTGTATCTGCTCAGAAAAGTTATTACTGTCTCATTTGTATGTTAATGAATAAAAACTACTAAGCATTTATTCATTATTTGTTGCCTTTAATTTCATATATACCTACATGGATAGATCTGTTATTTGTTTCAAAGCATGCTATTTTATTAAAAAACTTATAAAATTATAAAAATTACTCTTATAAAGGAACAAAATTGGAAAAAGAATCAAAATGATTTCTAATAAGGAGTATTAATAGGTGCCCCCAGAGAATACAAAAAGTAGTATTTGGTTTTCCTTTCTTTCTTTGTTAAATTTGAATCCAAGTTAGTTAACATGTGGTGTAATGATTCCAGGAATAGAATTTAGTGATTTATCACTTACTTACAACACCCAGTGCTCCTCCCAAAAAGTGTCTTCCTTAATGCCCTTTCCCCATTTAGCCCATCCCCCCACTCACAACCCCTCCAGCAACCCTCAGTTTGTTCTCTGTATTTAAGAGTCTCCTATGGTTTGTCTCCCTCCTTGTTTTTATATTATTTTTGCTTCCCTTCCCTTATGTTCATCTGTTTTGTATCTGAAAATCCACATATGAGTGAAATCATATGATATTTGTCTTTCTCTGACTGACTTGGTTTATTTATCATAATATACTCTAGTTCCATAGACGTTGTTGCAAATGGTAAGATTTCTTTCCTATTGACTGCCAAGTAATATTCAATTGTATACATATACCACATTTTCTTTAATCATTAATCTGTTGTTGGACATTTGGTCTCTTTCCATACATTGGTTAACATTGACAGCACAGCTATAAACATTGGGGTGCATGGGCCCCTTGAAACAGCATGCTTTCATCCTTTAGATAAATACAAGTAGTGCAACTGCTGGGTCATAAGGTATTTCTATTTTTAATTTTTTGAGGAACCTCCATATTGTCCTCCAGAGTGGTGGCACCAGTTTGCATTCCCACCAGCAGTGTCAAGGGGTTCCTCTTTCTCTGCATCCTTGCCAATATCTGTTGTTTCCTGAGCTGATAATTTTAGCCTTCTGATAGATGTGAGGTGGTATCTCATTGTGGTTTTGATTTGTATTTCCCTGATGATTGGTGTTGAGAATTTTTTTCATGTGTCTGTTAGCCATCTGGATGTCTTCTTTGGAAAAGTGTCTATTCATGTCTTTTGCCCTTTTCTTCACTGAATTATTTGTTTTTTGGGTGTGAGTTTGACAAGTTCTCAACAAGATACTAACCAACTGGATTCAACAATATGTTAAAAGAATTATTCACCATGATCAAGTGGGATTTCTTCCTGGGGTACAGGGCTGGCTCCATATCTGCAAATCAATCAGTGTAATACATGATACTGCATGATCCTCTCAATAGATGCAGAGAAAGCATTTGACAAAATATAGCATTCTTTCTTGATAAAAACCATCAACAAAGTAGGGAGAGAGGATCATACCTCAAGATCATAAAAACCATATACAAAAGACCCACTGCTAATCATCCTCAATGGAG
This sequence comes from Lynx canadensis, assembly GCF_007474595.2. NCBI lineage: Eukaryota > Metazoa > Chordata > Mammalia > Carnivora > Felidae > Lynx > Lynx canadensis. The sequence goes on along the minus strand of NC_044320.2, from coordinate 80,793,797 downwards.
AAAAACTGAGAGATTTCCCCGTAAGGTCAGAAACACAGTGAGGATGCCCACTCTCACCACTGTTATTCAACATAGTGTTGGAAGTCCTGGCCTCAGCAATTAGACAAAACAAAGAAATAAAAGTCATCCGAATCAGCAAAGAGGAAGTCAGACTTTCACTCTTAACAGACAACAAGATATTGCTTGTGGAAAATCCAAAAGACTCCATCAAAAAAAACTGCTAGAACGTATCCATGAATTCAGCAAAGTCGCAGGATATAAAATCAATGTACAGAAATCAGTTGCATTTCTATACACCAATAATGAATCAGCAGAAAGAGAAAAAAATAAATCAATCCCATTTACAGTTGCACCCAAACCCATAAAATACCTAGGAATAAGCCTAACCAAAGAAGTGAAAAATCTATAACTGAAAACTAGAGAAAGCTTATGAAAGAAATTGAAGAACACACACACACACACACACACACACACACACACAAACACACACACATTGGGAAAGCATTCCATGATCATGGATTTGAAGGACAAATATTGTTAAAAGGTCAATAAAACTCAAAGCAATCTATATATTTAATGCAATCCCTGTCAAAATGACACCAGCATTCTTCACAGAGCTAGAAGAAACAATAGTAAAATTTGTATGGAAACAGAAAAGACCTTGAATAGACAAAACAATCCTGAAAAAGAAAATCAAAGCCTCAGGCATCACAATTCTGGACTTCAAGATGTATTACAAGGCTGTAATCATCAACACAGTATGGTACTGGCACAAAAACAGACACAGATCAACAGAGAATGAAGAAATGGACTGACAAATGTATGGCCAACTAAACTTTGACAAAGCAGGAAAGAATATCCAATGAAAACAGTCTCTTCAGCAAATGGTGTTTGGAAAACTGGATGGCAACATGCAGAAGAATGAACCTGGAACACTTTCTTACACCATACATAAGAATAAATTCAAAACGGATGAAAGACCTCATGTAAGACAGGAAGCCATCAAAATCCCTGAGGAGAAAACAGGCAACAACCTCTTTGACCTCAGTCGCAGCAACTTCTTGCTCGGCATGTCTCCAGAAGCAAGGGAAACAAAAGCAAAAATGAACCATTGGCACCTCATCAAGATAAAATGCTTCTATACAGTGAAGGAAACAATCAGCAAAACTAAGCAGCAACCAATGAAATGGGAGAAGATATTTGCAAATGACGTATCGGATAAAGGGTTAATATCCAAAATCTATAAAGAACTTATCAAAAAGTTGTATTTGAAAGGAAATGAGGCAATGAATACTGGTGATCCCATCATAATACTTATTTTTGCTCAAAAAAAAAATTTTTTTCTCTTCTGGTAGATATTTCTCAAGCTCTCCCCTACCCAAGTTTCCTGTCCTTTTCGGCACGTAGGATAGTTATAATTCTCTACTATCTTGCTGCTAGACAATCAGTTATGAGAAAAATGGCACAGGTTCCTTCTGGGTTGAAACCTTTAGCAGCTGGTATGAGATGCTGGAATTGTAGCCCACGTTCAGTGTGGCATCGTGAAGTTCTGTAGAAAAAAATGTTTTGAGAACCCAGGGAATTCTCTAGATACCCTTCGGTATTCCCATGCATAATACAGTTAATGGAGAAAGAAAGAAACTAAAACAAGCCAGCTGATTGGAGACATAGACTGTTCAAGACTGAAAGTTTGGGTCATTCAACTATGTAAAGAACCAAGATCAGCAGAGGTTCTGGCTGACAGGAAGGCAAGTATGAAAAGTGTAAAGGAAGATGGAAGCCATAGCCATCAATTACAACTTCTTGGCCTACTGCAGGTAGGTGGACTCGTATTTTCCTTTGTTTTCATATTTATATGCCTATTTGTTTATGTAATCCATTTATCTCTCCTCCTTCCCCGTTTTTATTTTATTTCTGACTTAACATGGCATACCTTTACAATCTCAGCTGTAAGTACTAGAATATTTGCTGGCAAATGACCGATTTTGAGGCATTTTTAATATAACCAGATAGGTACAAAGACTGTCAGAGTTATGCTTCGTCTCACTCTGGGAAATGGTGAGAACTTATTCACTTGAAGGAAGGAGAGCTGTATCCTCACAGGGGACAACATGGAGGCGTGTTGCTGCTGGACGGGAGTTTAAATGTGTGTAGAAGGGCACTTGTAGAAATTGGCTAGACTGTGCCAATTATCAGTTTATGTTGTCTCAAGTCCAAATCTTCTTTTTGTTGTCTTTCTGATAACGCTGATGGATTCCTCAAGCGTTGTCTCCTTTGTGGAAAGCATGGTGTTAAGTTTTGTTAGTTGAGAGAGCTTCTGGAACGTTGCATGAGAAAGTTTTTAGTTCTCATGTGCTTCAATGTCGCTATTCTGGCTGTACCTCTGCACCTTCTAGACTTGTGTGGAGAGACCTCACAGAACTCTATGGTCTCGTCCAATTTTGCATCCGAAACACACATACCCTTGGTTAGCTCATAGTCCTGTCCCTGGCCTGTTGACTACCTCACCATACCTCTCCAAACACAGACCCACACAGCCCAGGTCTCACAGCTCCTTGCCTGCAAGTGGGCCCTTTTCTCTGACTCTCTGAGCCCAACTGCTACCAATCTCAGATCATCTGCACCTCAGAAGAGTTTGTTGTCGTTGTTGTTGTTGTTATTGTTGTTGGGCTTCCTAAAAGAAATATGGAGAACCTCCACATTCATGCTACCCTGCCAAGGTTCACAGCTGTGAACAATGTCTGGCTCAGACAACCTAGTGACAAGTTTGAAAGTGACAAATGACCCAGTTAGGATTTGAACCTAAGCGGTCTGGCTCATGGAGATTTAATAAGTTTCTATTTCCATAGGAACTACACACAAAAGACAAATGTATGCAGATTCTGCAGTAAGAAAGTATATATACTGTGGAGAAGAAAGACTTGAAGACAGATTTTTAATATAATGTGGTAATTCTTGAAGTAGAGTGTGATCTAGGCAAAAACACAAAGGGGGAATACACTAGCCCAGGAGTTCAGGATAAGATGAAACCTGATCCAAGCTGAAATGATATTTAGGAACTTTTTTGACAAACAAATCAGGGAAAGTATGCATCAGACATGAATGAACGTGCTGATTCATTTATTCAACCAAAATTTATTTCCATTCTGCTAGGTTCTATCCTGAGGCTAAGGGTATAGCCGTAGACAAAATAAGAAACAGGAGAACATGGAGTTGTTTGTTGTTTGTAATTTTAGTTCTAAAACCAAACAATATAAACTAAGCCCAGATGGATGTGAAAGTGATTAGTAGTAAGTTTGTTCAAATATAAGACAAATAATAGCGTTCTCTTACCAGCTTATTAGGAAGGAAGGATTTTGCAAGTGGGGAAAAGAACTTGCATTTTGCAATCAAATTACGATGGAAGTCATTATACAGGTTTGTACTCATGCTTTTAAGAGGCTGAGGGGCAAGGACAGCCCAAGTGTGAGGACTACCAAGAAAAGCTGGGTGAGCGGTGGTGAGGACAGGACTCAGGGCTACGGCTGCCCAGAATCCATCCCATTTTGATGGCCATACTTAATTTCTTTCTGAATCGGGGGCTGAACTAGTAGGATCATAAATCAAGGTACACCATTTTCCTCTAGACAGTCACTTAATGCTTCTGACAGGACCTGTAGTCATGAGTTAAGTGATTCCGGAACAAAAAATGGTTAGAAATCATGGATTCCACTGGGGTATCTTCAAATTTGCCTTCTGCCAGGAAGCCTCCTAGAGCTGCTTTGCTCTCTATCATTTTTCTTAAGCTTGGTTCCTTGTCTTCACATTGATCTGTGAGCTACTTTGTGTCGAAGAATTCCTTCTCTATGCTCATTAGCAAGAATAGCTTCTTTTCTTTGGACTTGTAGACATTTCAGCAGTACAGGAGGAAAAATGGACTTCGTGGAATCACTGTCCAGCCTCGTGAGGTTCCCACCCCTGGAATCCATTACTTTAAATATATGCCACAGCTCTTCTTTATGAATGACTGTTTTAGATTAATGACACTGACAATCCAGTCATCTCTTGTCGTGTTCTAGTATTCACACATTTTAGACCACATATTCAAATTGTTCCATGATTCTGGATATTCAATGTTGCCCTCCACTTTTATGTTCAAAACCTCTTATTTAGGCATAAATAACAGCCTTTTCAAAATATGAATTTACATTTAATTTTACAAATATGCATATTTTAACTTCTAATTATTACTTTCGGTAATATTGAAAATAAATGAAATCATCTTCCTAGGCTCAAATGAGAGAACATCATTTCAGAATCAAAGTCAACAAATAGATCCTCAAGAGAAGACAATAACTTCTACCTTACTTAGGATTCAAATACGTTGCAAGTTTGGAAAAGTATAAAACCACCTATGATTGAGTTCAACCTACGGTTGAGCAAGAAAGTTCTTCACCGAGATTTTCCATTTCTCATAATTCATGTCTTCAATCCACTATTTCTTACCATTCAACTCTGTCAAGAAACAGTTGTAATAACATCCTTGATCATATTCTTGTGCAGTAAGTGGGAATAAAAAGCAAAACAAACTCATGTCACAAAAGGTAGAGTTGTCTCAACAAACAAAAGGAAACATTATTCATTATGACAGTTTTCAATACTGTAGTTGTCAAAAATATTAAATATGACTATTTCAAATACAGAATTAAGAATATATGTTTTTTCATGGTCCTTTGGCCTTCTCAAATTCTCTGCTCTTTAAATGTATAGTTCTGATACCAGAAACAGCAACTGAATCCTAAAAATGGAACTGTTTCCTGGTTACAGCCAAAACCAAGCTTCTTTAGCATAATGATCATTATGTCAGCATAGAAGATGCCGTCACCTAAAGAATCCAGCTGTCAGTCCTTACCATGTAATAAACACTTTCATATCAAGTGAGCTGTTTCAAACCACTTTTCATTTTTAATTTACTGAAGAAGTTTGACCCTCAATAGTCTCCCAAAGCTATTAAGTGTGAATGAAGTTAATGTCTCAAAATCTTTGCCCCTGTAATTTGTTGCTATTTAGCAGACTAAAGAGGGGGAGGGAGAATACACCATGTTACCGAGATACCAAGATAAATTTATTTTTATATATTTCAGACATTCTGTGTCTGTTTCAAAACTCTTTTCTAATGTCTATTAAAGCTCACATTGCTTAAAGAATTTTGGATCTTTGGTGCATTTTACAGAATAATAGCTTTGAAGAGAGAATTTTGGATAAAAATAAAGACTAGCATAGGTTTAGAGGCAGAAAGTGTCTCAGTGGCAGATGAGATTTATTTGTCTCATACTCCTCTGACTTAGGAGTCATGCAGAGAAACCTCCATAACCCTGTCATCATTTATCTGGACCCTCTGGCCCTCGGTTCCTTCATCTCACAAGATACATCCCGTCCCTGTGCAAGCAACAGCTACCTTGTTTATAATTCTCAATCTATAGCTACTTGTAAGGTCACACTAAACAGTGGGTTTATGCTTTGGATTACTCAGCCCAGAAAGTGGTCACATTTTCTGTAAGGGTCTCCTATGTGTGCCGTAACTATAGAGCTAAATTGGTATTAAAATATATGCCTCTCAGTCATTTGCAAGTTAACAAAATTCTATCTCTTCAATTTCAATATAAGGCTGGTATATTATCGGAGCCAATAACTGTGATTCTTAACCTAAATAATGTGATAGGAAATATATCACAATAGAAAATGTCTATTAACTTCTTTTTTAATGTTAAGATGTCTAGGTTGGAATTTGTGCTATTCCCAAAGTACTTTTGTCGCCAACTTTTTGTGATGCAGCTAAAAGACGGTGCCCTTTATGACTGCTGAGGAAAATAGGTGGCTTGAAGAAAAAAGCAAGCAAGCAAACTCCCCCCACATACTTTGCTGGAGTTGCATACACCTTACCATAACACCAGATCTTGTCCGGTATCAGTGAATGAGAAGAAATCGTACACTTAAATTACTTAGGCTCGTCCATCTCAAGGTAAAGATTGTCTTCACTGAATTTCTCATTTCTCCTACTAAGAGTTCTCCTATAAATTGTAAAATGTTGATTCATTGACGTTTCCCCAACTCATAATGAAAGCTGATGGTGAGGCTGAATTGTCTTGTGATGCTTTCTGTTTGGGTAACCCATATACACAGCGACAGATGAAAAAAGAGACACTGAAAAAGAAGCCACTCCACTGGGATGCCCGAGATCTAGACACGAAAGAGTTATTGTCAGGACAAGTAACTGCTGCTCTAGGAGAGCCGTTATTCCACTTTGAAAAAATGTGGCCAGAAGCTGAAATGTTTTAGGGGCATTTATGAAATAGGTGTTGGGCAGAAAAGTGATATGAGTTTATAAAGGCCAATTATCAAATTTAAATAATCTCGAAGGCCTAGCTACGGACCTTTATTTTTAATGTTTTTTTGTGTATATATTTTTCTCATTCTGATATAACATACACGGAAGAGGAGAATATTTTTACTTCCTTCTAAATATACTATGACAAGTCTTAGTCGCTGTCTCTTACAACTATTTATGACCCGTTTTCTGGAAAGATTTAGGAAAGGATTGTAGCTGTGCAAAGGAATGCTGACAAATGTTTTACTCAAACCCACACACATAGAAATAAATTGTGCAGCCTGGGTTTAGGAGAACATGAGCAATGTTGTGTACTGGGTAGTCCATGGAAAAATTGGTTAGATAGTTGGGTTCTCATTAGTTTCCGCCTATACTGTATTAGTGCTGTTTCTTCATCTATCAAGAGAGGATGATAATAATAAAACCACCCTCATAGGGCTATTGTTATTTATAAGTGAAAACCATGTTAATGGAGTACTCAATCTCGCATAGATAATAAGCTCAAAAAATGTTACCTATCATAATTGTTACTGTGTTTGATATCAAGCATGCTTTCAAAAATTAACTCTACTGATGATCAAATGAGTGAAATTAGGTTGACCAGTAAAACACGTTGAAGATGTCTCCCCATGTGTAAGTTAGAATACCTATATCACAGTATTAAAATCATTCCAAGTAGAAGCAGTTTATGAATATCAAATGAAATATATACTTTACCATGTCTCCACGGCAATGTTGAGTATATGTGCATTTGTGTGTTTGTTTAGTGCATAATACTTAGCATGAAACAGTCTCTGCATGATAAACGTTAGCCCCTTATTCCTCATACTAACATTTGTTACAAAAAACGTCCGTTGTAAATTTGAACAATTTTTGTATATTCCAATCACAGCGCTAGCAAAATATCTGAAAGTTGTAAAAGCAATGGGCAGAAATTTAAAAGGATCATCATGGGAATGATAAATTGAAATTGTCATGATATTGAATTTTAAGGTATGAAGGTAGAATTAGGGCTCTTCATATACCAGCATTTCCAATTCAAGAGAGATAAACATGTATGAGAAGCAATATTTTTCTCTTTTCCCGTACACAGTTGTATCAAAGTTGCCTGCAAGATTGTTGACAACAGCAATAAGACTGGAATAATTTCTTTTCCCAACAAAATCTAAGAATATTGGCAATGTCAGTTGACCATCTGTAAACTTGTAACGATGCATTTAATTTTATTCAACACCTGAAAAACATGATTTAATCTTGGGATGACTATTATGCCCCAATCTCCTGTGCTCTGAATTACTTTGGACAACTTACTAAGTTGTACCCCATGGTGAACACCCTACTAAGTCATTGAAAAAGCCTATAGTTTTGGAAATAAAAGGTCTTCGACCTTCAGGAATGGTGGAAGTACTTTGTGACAAACCACTCTCCATTCTTTGGACTGTTGCAAAGCATGTATGGAATAATAAAATGAGCTAAAATTTCTTCCTAATGCCCAACAATATTTATGCCTCCTGGCTCATGGAAATGTCTGGCAATGAGAGTGCAGGTACTTGGGTACATCATAAAACATTCATAAATATTGAGTTCACTTTTCCACATCGAAGCTGTGGATTGAATTTTTTGAGGTGCCATCCTGGTAAAAGAAATTTGTGATTGTATTCATTTTTTTTTAATTTTTTTAATGCTTATTTTTGAGACAGAGAGAGACAGAGCATGAATGGGGGAGGGTCAGAGAGAAGGAGACACAGAATCTGAAACAGGCTCCAGGCTCTGAGCTGTCAGCACAGAGCCCGACGCAGGGCTCGAACTCACTGACGGTGAGATCATGACCTGAGCCGAAGTCGGACGCGCAACCGACTGAGCCACCCAGGCGCCCCGATTGTATTCATTTTTAATGAATGATATTGGAACTCAAAATTTATTTTTTCTAATGTGACTTAAATATTCTTCCATATTTTCGTTCAAATACGTACTTGTTTTTTTATGAGGTAAAGTACATTCGATTCAAACTTGTTGGTTTTGTTTGGGGTGGAGTGTACTCCATATGAACTGAAATGAAATGACAATACCTAACTTAAGGAATAATTTGCCCTTTGCTCACCCAAACTTTATTTTCAAATGAATAAATATGTTTTAACTTACTGAGAATCAACAAAACAAAATCAAAGAAAGAATTTCCACACTCCTTGGGGGAAACAACAATAATAACAACTAATTGTCTTGTAGCCATGTAATCATGGTAGCAGGTGGCAGTTAGAGCTAGATTTAAATGCATTTAATTTAGCAACGACTCACATCAAGGACCGTAGCAAGTCAACCAACTGATGACAACTCCTTGCTTCTACAAATCAGCAAGTTCAAACAGATTTTCTCTAATAAGCATGTCTGAATGCCAACAACCAATAAGAGTCTCACCTGAGTAATCAGGCTTCTCTGTCTCTGAAATTCTGCTGGTCCTGAAGCCTCACACTTCCTAAAACCCCTGCCCTCTTCTGCAAGAACGGACCAGACCAGCATAGCTTTTATCTACTATAATTAGTGATAAATTCAGCTTTGTCTTGTTATTTAAGATATGTGGCAATCCCATCATTCTTTGACAAGTCTAGAGATTTCAAGAGTTCATGTTGCAGACCCCATTTGACAACATTCTAAGAGTTCTTTCGACCAAGAGATGTTCCCTGGTCCGTGGCCCCAAACTGTATTTTTATCCTTTAGATCGGCTTCCAGATACATCAGCTTGAAGAAAATCTAAGCTCTAATTTTATGAGCTCTGGTTGCTGAATGTATTCTGTTAGAAAAATCAGATAACTGATTAATTTCATGAGTTCTGCTTGCCAAAATTATTTTATAAGCCTAATATTTGCAATCACATAGATTATCATATTGTCGTATAAGGCCATTAGATTTAGAGCTGTGTATCAGGGAATTAGACCTGGGTTTTGTATGAAGAAACTGTTTACCTTAATTTAAAAGTAGCTCACTTGGTAAATAATGAGACAACATCATTTTACTATTTAGTTTGTGGCTATACCCTTAATAGAAGTCAAGGGTATGATTTTGCCATTAATCTGTTTATTCTTCTGCTGCTTGCTTTGTTTGTGCTTTTGTTTTTCTATATGCCCAAAATCTTGTTTCAAGAATTTTTGTTTGTCCTGGATTGTACTGTTACCAGTTGAACGTGTGAAGAAAGCTCCATAGGGAACAACCTGAGGAAGGCATCCAGTAAGGCTCCAACCCAAACCAAGCCAGCCCTGATGGCTAATGCTAGAGGATAATGGGACTTCCAATGTATTCATGTAAAGGTGATTAGTCAATTGTTGCCTTCATTTTCCCAAAAATCCGTCATGCAGTCACTCCTTGCTTTGTCAATATGTGAAAAAGTCACTGTGATTAGGCCATAATTGAGTAAATCAGCTTACTGATTATTTGGTCTTTTATAACATCTCTTGTGGATCTACTGTCGTGGCCTCTTTTTCCAGTGGGTCCGGGTTTGCTTGTCCCAACACTACCATCTGTTTCTGCAAGAAAGACTGCATCCTCATCATCTCACAATAATCCAAATTTTGAGCTTATCTTGAAAAATGAAAATGTTTTAATGAGCGAGAATACAATGGCTATTATGAAGGCTTTCTTATATATCAAAATCATTCAGTATATAGGAGTTCCAGCAAAGAAGAGAGACAAAACCACCAAAAACTTAAAGGTTATCTTTTTTTGGAATTTTGTAAGGCCTTAAAACCAAAAGTTGACCAAGCTGCTCTCTCCTTTAGCAAAAGCTAAAGAGAAATATTTATTCAGACTTAAAACTTCTAAACCCTCTTTTACCGTATGCAAAGCCATCTTTCGTTCCCCCACTTATACCTCTTTTATTTCTTCTGTGCCTTCTCCTTGGAGAGACAAAAATGGAGCCTCTGGCGTCAAGCAGGAGCTGTGTCAAGCAATAACCCAAGCACGTGAAGGTACCTCAGCTACGTAGATCTCACCGGGACTGGCACCGCGGACACCCCAGAGCTGACAGCAAGCAGAACCAGAGGACGTCTGCAGGGGCCCAACACTGATTAACTCTCCTTAATGGGGTGGGGGGGGGATTTTTGCAGCAAACTGTCAGACTCTTCAGACAGGACTTCTCTATGTCTGACCACTTCAAAAAAGGTAACTTCCGCTGAAAGTTCTGCCTGATTATCTCGGAACAGAACCGAGATCCTTCCCTGCTTGAACGTAATAAGCAGTAAGTGCTGACAGCCGACCTCGGACTGGACCGAGGCCTCATCTCAACTGCGGGCCCACCGACTAATTTTGCCTTTGGTTCCTCAACTTCCTACACCCTTCTGTTTTCTTGTGTGTTGTTGTGTGGTTTGTTGGATGCTTTGCTCTGTGTGCTGTGTGAGAAGCCAAGTGTAATCACGTGGTGAAATGTCATTGGGTTTGGAATCTTGAAACTGCTCTATAACTGGGATTAACTTTGCTTTACGATTGAATAAAGCTGACACGGTGGGAAGACACAACTCGTGTGTGCGCCTTCAAAGTGTGCTCACGACCCTCCTAAACTCCCCAAAACTTTTTTTTTTCAAGGTGTTTCCAAGTCATGTTACACAATGTTCCCTTTTCAGTCAGTCTAGTCCCAAGGTGGACACTGCATAGTGAATGAAAAGAATTACTAACTATGAAGTTTGAAGAAAGGGAACTGGCTGCCAGAGGTAAAGAGAACTCTAAAGAATGGGGAGTAGTTGATGCAGGAAACAGTGACTGCCCACACGGTGGGGCAGAGCGCCTGAAGGAGGACACATCTGAAGGAAGGGCCCCAGGAATGGAACCCAGGCCTCACTAGAGAGGGCACAGGTGTGGCCACGGGAAGGCGAGGAAGTCTGGAAGCCCTCCGGGAGGCTTCTTGGGGGGTTGTGGGGAGAGTTTTTCCACAGGGAGGTGCTGCACTATGGATACTTCTGAGAAAACCCTCTCTGGGTCTTGACGGAAAGTGCCCACAAGGAGGAGTCAAGTGCTAGCGGCCATCTGGTGTTGCAAAAGCCACCAAGAGGAGCACACGAGAACCTGGCAGAGACCCTTTCCCCTCTGGTGTCCTTTCAGAGCCCACTCACTCCTAAGATAGCTTAAGCTTGAGCAAGTGGCAGAGGAGGAATCCCTAAGGGGTCCAGCTCCATAATGACCCACGAGGTAACGGCAGGCAAACAAAAATGGCCAAAGAGGAAAGGAATAATTGCATAAGGAAGGCATATACAAGATACCTCAATTACTAAAAGTTATAGGTTTGCTCTTTGGAATCTGTGTTAGAAACATGGAAGTTTTAACACTATATTCGGGGTGAGGTGGAAGCCTCAAAGTGGTAGAAATCATTTTTTGTCTTCTTTTGAAAAAACTCATACTCATACTCAAAAACTCATACTCATTTCCTCCCAGTTTCTTTAATTAAATATTTAGTTTCCATGAGAATTATAATGGTTGGGGCACCAGCACTGATGTGCTGCACTTGCCTTTTTAATGTATTTCACGTTCATTTTCTTTCCTTTTCATACACATTTTTTCTTATGTGATCACTTTAATAACCATAACTAAAGTGTTGAATAATTAATATACATATACTTGAACTCATCATAATAACTTTTCTTTAGCACGTGGTATGACATCATGTAAAAGCCTCATTTTGTAATTTGCAACATTAAAAATAATTCAAAGTACGTAATGCCCTGGAATTACTTGTGCTGCTAGAACGATGTCTAGTTCTAATTACAGATGTCATCTTTCAATTCAGTTTTAACTTTCTCTCCAAGGTATGAACCAGCTGACACCCTGAATCTTTGAAAAGTTACTCTCTCTAATTTTCTCTGCCTACACAAGAAAGTGAAAACTGATTTGCTCCAAAATGTCCATTAAATCTGCTTTTGTTTGCCTGTTTGTATTCTGTGGTTATCCAAGAAATTCTTTGCAAAATTATAACCCAATCTAATAGTATCAGAAAGGGCGTCTTCACATAAAAACTCAGAGTTACATACAAACTTTCGTAGCATTAAATAAACAGTTTCAGGAGAATTTAAAGGCTCACTGTCTTAAAATAGGAGGCCTGTCCTTTGAGGAATGCTTTTGAGCTGGTTACTGTTGTGTCTTACATCTGCCTTATAACTTCATTCCAGATGTTAACACTTGCCTCTGTGTTCCACTATTAACATTAGACTTTGCTCCATACAATGCTCTCCTTTTAGAAATATTTTATTTGCTTTTTACAAATCTTATTTAATTTCTTTACTCTACTGCAGCTAAGGAATTCTGTTCTCATAATTCAAGATGGGAACACTCGATACATTAACTTCCCCCTCCCCTCTTCAAATGAACACATCACAGGAAAACCTCTATCTACTAGTTAGCATGGGAAGAAAACTTCTGATGAAGTGTTCTTCATTTCTTACAGTGTGTAAATTTAATTTTTTAAGTGAGTTAGGCTTGATTATCAATGCTTTGAACGGTTCCTCATAAAAATTGACCTCAAAGATTGTGGACTGCAACAATATAGACATTATTTATTGTTAGAAGGTAATGGTAGCAGTTTATTAAAATTTTCCTGTAATAGATGATCTCAAGGAGGTTGTCAGTGGCTAAGGTGACATAATTGTGTCACAAGTCACTGATTATACCTTTAAAATGGAAAGGTATTATACCTTTAAAAATTCTGCTTTTTATACTGTGCCTTTACATTCTGACCAAAATTCTTTAGCCATGCCCAATATTATCTTCTAAACTTTAAAGTTTCCTGAATATGGAAGGATGTGTGTGTGTGTGTGTGTGTGTTCATATATGTTTAATTCTGCTGATATGTACTAATATGTGATCAATTTCATTGTAGATTTACAATGGATTTTGTACTGCATAACTATGCTCTTAAATTATGAAGGTTCCATCAGGCTCAAACTACCTGATCATAAAACTAGTAAACTATGAGTCTTGGCTTAATTAACCTCATTTTTTCCTGACACATAATAAAACCGTTATTTTTTTTCATTCAAAAAGGATACCATGAATAATCTATTTGTATACATTTCTCTATTAACTAGTTATCTTAAAGAGGTAAGTTATGTAAGCCCAAAAAGTAGGCATTAAAAAAGTTGAAACTCACTAATTTTGAATGTTATATTAATTGCAAAGATCAAAGAAATTTATAAACATATGCTCACTCTTTACGTTGAAGTCAAAATGTCTTTATCTCCCTGCTATGTTTATAACTGAGCAGAAAATTTCTGGATAATATAGCAACAAACTAGATTTTTTCCCCCTCCATTCCTAGAATAGAATATCTTTCCAGAAAATATCAATGTTTTTCCTATGACTGATTTCGTAACCCTGGAGTTTTTAACTCTCAAACTTGCCCTTCCCTGAGCCTCCAGAAATTGGTCAGTTACAGTTTGGATTGTCTTACACTGGCGCTGGTTCCCACAGTGATTTCTGCTTGTGAGTCCCTTGACTTCCTGCACTCACCTGCTGGTCTCTCCAATGTCAGGGGGGCCCTGTTTGCCCTGTGTCCTTCTCTTTCTTGCAGATCCAAGAAGAGCTGTGGATTTTTCATTCTCTTCAGCTTTTCACTTAGTATGGAGTGGTGACTTCCAAATTCTTTACATATGGAATTGAAAACCCCTTCATTTATTTTTTCTGTGCTAAAAGTGTTTCTTGTTCTATACAGTCTGATTCTGCTGATACAGAACATTAACTTTTCCTTTCTCAATTTAAAATCATATTGTAGCTGACATTTAACCTTACACTTGATGACCAAAAGCATTTCCTTGGGTACCCAGAGGTGCTATCAATATTTATGTTGCTTGGGTCTCAGGGTGTTCCTGTTACAGTGTTCATTTATAATTCTATTGCTTCCTCTTACACTTGAATTTAAATAAACCAAGGCCTCTACTAAAAGTACGTTGTTGTAGCCAAGAATTATACACCTCCGTGACTTCTTCTCAGCCTAGTTTTCAATCGTAATTTTTTTTAGTCCTTCCTTAGCAACACGTTATTATTTCAGGAATACATTATTTTTTCAGGAATGCAATATTTCCTTCTGTTCATTATAGTCGTCTTTAAAAAGGAATTCGAAACGTCACATTTTATATGTCCCTAAACCAGGTTATATCTATTAGAAATGATACCATAGTTTTATTTAACATGTACCATCTTAGGTCTCTCATTTTATGGGGCTATTAATATTTCTAATATGCATGTTTCTTTCTCTCATGTTTTCTTCATATGCTAGTTCACCGGGATCTATTATGCTCCTCCAAAAAGTATCGTCAAAAAACTGATTTTATTCCCAATATTTTAGCCTTTATGGAAAATAGGCCAAAAGACACATTTACAAACGTGGGAAAGACAGTTTCACCCTACCTATCAGCCCTCCCCAAGCCCGGGCAGCCCCGTGCAGAAGACATCCTCCCCATGTGAGAAGGAAGGAGAAGTAAACAGCTGAATTCACCACAGCACGAGTACCAGGCCCACACCAACAGCAAGCTGGCCTTCACCCCAAGCCCCCAGATCGGCTTTCGGGAACCCAGCTCCCAGCCTACTCCAATCCAACACCAGGCCCACCTCCACAGTATCCAGCTCCAGGCAAACTCTTCCATCTCGAGGCTCTTGGTCTGCACCAATGCCAGAGGAGCCCCAGCAGTCCCAGGCTCAAGGTGGGCTTCTGCTGACCCAGGATTCCCACCTGCCACAGGACCAGACCAGTCCCAGGGTAATGATGCCTTCTCATTGTCGGAGTTTCGGGGACAGATGCAATGTACATGTTTCCCTCTTGGGGCCTTTCATGATAATTCTTGATGATTCTTTCGGGTTGAGGATTCTTCTGTGGGGATCTGTAACTGACGATTCTTTTCTGTAATTGACATCAAAGGTATGGCTTCCCATTCTGGTCTCCTCTCTTCCTCCCCACTCCAGTTTGATGAGGTTTCTCTTTATTAATTTTCACAAAACATATGTCCAAGTTGATTGTTTTTAATTTGAAATTATATTGATTGTTAGTCGTTTGAAGTTCTGTTTCTCAAACATCATGGAAGAGAAGCATCCTATCCAGAAATTTAAAAAATAGTTTCCTCTCCCATCTCCTTAGTCAAAACACGTGTTTCTTTCTCATGAACTGTTTCTTTCCTTTTTTCCTTATATTTTTATACTCATTATTTTGAAGCTGAGCGATTAATTCCAGTATGTTTTTTTTTTCTCCTGCTTCCTGCCCACTTCCTGGCCTGCCATGTCATAATTCTCCATTATCAAAGGTGCCAGGAGTAATCCGTGTCATGTAGGAGAGGCTGTTATTGACAGCGTAATGTGACATCAGGCTCACTTACGCCTCCTTGCTTATTCACTCTAATGGGATATAACAATTTTTCATCCTTGACTCTGGAGTCCCACTTCTTGCATGGACTATACCTGAGTAATAATGCACATCTCTTCAACATCAAACAGTAGTATTAGCATATTTATTTTCTACTTCTTTTTTTAAGTGTATTTAGTTATTTTGAGAGAGAAAGAGAGGAGGGGTGGGGAAGAGAGACAGAGAGAAGGAGACAATCCCAAGCGTTGACAGCGCAGAGCCTGACATGGGGCTCGATCTCAAAAACTGAGCTCGTGGCTGGGCCGAAATCAAGAGTTGGATGCTTAACTGAGTCACCCAGGCACACCTTTTTCTACTTCTAAGACCATTTGCCGCCTAGTGGCGAATGAATATCTGCCACACGTGGAACATACTAGGACGGTAACAGTCCCCTAAACTGGGTGATTGTCCCCCCATGTTGGAGTTCTTGAGATTCCAGAGGATTGCCATAGATCCAAATGAGACACGTGGTCCTACCTAACATGTACCACACTGATTTGGTAGGACAGGACACTGGGAGCGTAGGCCCAAAGTGGACCTCTTGCTGGTAGAAGGTCAACGAACTGAGATTCTGCAATCTGCTTGGTAATATCCTGTTCAAGGTGGGCTTACACGCCCTCAAGTCTGTCCTTTACATCTGGCCTTCCCGTTCTGAGCTACTGGTCCCTGCTTTGTCCAGGCACATGGAATCAGTTACTTTTTCTGTTCCTCCAAATTACTATTACCGTATTAAACTTTTAGATGATTCTACTAGTCAGCATTTTTGAATGAATTGTGTTCTTGACGTTAATCTCACTTATTTATTTATTTATTTATTTACTTATTTATTTTTAATTTTTTAATGTTTGTTTATATTTGAGAGAAGCAGAACACAGAGGAGGAGCAGAGAGAGAGAGGGAGACACAGAATCTGAAGCAGGCTCCAGGCTCTGAGCTGTCAGCAGAGAGCCTGACGCAACTCTCGAAGTCACTAGCTGTGAGGTCATGACCTGAGCTGAAGTCGGCTGCTTAAGCGACTGAGTGACCCAGGAGCCCTGGCATTAACCTCTTTTAAGCATCCAAATGTCACACAATCTATTGTGTGTATTTACTAAAGAGTAAAAGATTCTCTGTTAGCAATTTTAGTAGAATTTTTTCTAAACCTCTTTAGTTTAGGGAAATTATTATAAGGCTGTATAACTCTGGTCCCACAACTGCCACACTGCATTTTTCCCAAAAGCAAAATTCCTGTTTCGCTATAGGGTTCGACACTGTCACATAGCAAAATATATCTCAGTCGTGTGTGTGTGTGTGTGTGTGTTCCACCATAAACCCAAATCTTGGACAGTCTGGTTTAAAATGCATTTTAGAAACAGATGGAAGGTAATTACTTTATCAAAAGAGGTATCTGAACACACATTTCACATCCAAAAATTCTAGCGGATAGCTTCTAAAATTGCAATTTTGTAAGTATATTACTCCTAAGGTTATGCCCATTTCTAGTGTCAATATGAAGTTAAAATGCAGGCCATTTAGCCAAAAATAATTTCAAAATCAATGAAGACTACAACAGAAACATTTATTCTCATAATATCTCTTCCAATCAATGCCATTACATATTGTTTCTTTCCTTTACACTGCCCTTTGACTTCATACTTAACTGAGTCTCTTCCTTTTAAGTTCTACTGAAACCTCTACAATAATTAGTGTGTATTTTTAGCCTGAGCCTTCAGACCTTGCTACTTGTTTTCAGCGCATGGCTTCAGATCTCTTGGAGTGATGTCAGATAATCCCCTTAATCACTCACACCCTAGATCCCAACAAAGGATCTGAGGCAAGGAGGGCAGGAGAGTGGCAGAGGAAGAAACGAAGAGGTGCGCCAGCTAATGTGAATGGTAGAGAGAAAACTTGGAATGGGGGACTGACGAGGAAGAATGCCAAGAGGAGGAAAGAGCTGGTGAGCCAGGAGGAGAAGAGAACAATTGTGCAGAAAGGATGGACGTAAATCTGAAAGCGACGATAGTTATGGACAGACAAGCAGCTAAAGATGGGAGGAGGATGGTTGGAGACAAGAAGCAGCAGCAAAATGATTTTTAAAAGATGAAATAGAAAAAGAGAAAATGCAAAAGAAAAGAGTCTGTGTCACCACTGATCTCACAACCTAAACTGGATCTCCTTCCACAAGGAGTCTCACGCCGAGCGCACACTGCCCTCTACCAGCACCAAGAGACCTCCCAGAAAGGGATGTGAGATTATAGAATCACACTTCTTTCCGTGAACACTTCAACGGGATCTTTCCTCTGTTTTTCAGCTTGGAATGTTGTTACGAAGAAATTAAAAGCTAAACTCGTTTTTTATTGTTTTAAGGAGTGACCTTATTGTTTTTGCCCTGATGACGAGTAATTTTTTCATTATTCTGAAAGTCAGATGTATGACTCACACGTGTTTATTGATTTAAAAGTTTACTTCAAGAGCATCTTCTTGAATCGTATATATAAATGCTATTTAGATCCATTTTTTTTTCTTCAGGAGCACAAATTCTATACACCTTAAACTGGCTTGGTTTACTCTCACTTCTTTGTGTTCAGTTGAATATAGTTTAAACCTTTGTTCTTTTCCACATGACTAAACCTTCTTTCTTTCTTTCTTTCTTTCTTTCTTTCTTCTTTCTTTCTTTCTTTCTTTCTTTCTTCTTTTTTTCTTTCTTCAATTTTTATAGGTTATCAGTATTGCAGGAAGGAAAAGAAAGCATCAGTGCTAAGTAAAACAATTGTTGCTAATCTTTGTTACCTGGAGTTCACACCAACATCCTCACGTGTGTGTGTGTGTGCGCGCACACACACACACACACACACACACACACACAGTCTTCTGTAAACATAGTGGGTAAGAGGGCAAGCTTTGAGAGGACTTTAAAAATAATAACAGAATAAGCTCCTTCACCTTCCTCCCCACACAAGCACACTGAATGAAGATCCACCTGGAGCACTTCCTTCTGAAAGAAATCCAGAAGCTAGTTGAGCAAATCCCATACGTTGTGTAAGTGAGAAAATACTGACATTGAAACAGGGGCTGACTGCGATCCTCTCTAGAGCCCAGGGAAGCCAATGGACACTTCCCCTGTCCTCTCTCTTGAGGCCACTCCATATTGGCAGTATCTCCCTGCAAGGAGCTAGTACATATGTCTGCACCCCAGCTTTTGTGGCTGCTGCACAAGGGATAGGTTCCCCAGATAACCTGCTTTGGAGAGCACAGAGAACTCCCATTCAAGGGTCACACAGGACTGTCGTAAACAATGAGGAAGTTATCAACTGGCCATCCCCTCAGAGCTCTGCAGAGAAGGATGAGGCAGAAATGCTCAGCTCCCAGTCTTTCCCTGACGGGGGTCGATTTGCATGCTTCAAAAGTGCTGCCTGCAGGTCACTCTTAAACTCTCTAGGGGATGAGTGCAATCCTTTCCAGAGTACGATCTGGGAAGTCTGCAGATACTTCCTCTGCTCCCTCCTTCCTGTTCTTTCCAAGCCACTAGTATTTCCATAGAAGGAGATTATGCACACATCCGGAGCCCCAGCTTTTGTAGCTGCCACCTGAGGAAGCAGCTCTCAGATTGCCTCGCCCTGATAGCCAACAGGACTTGCATTCTGGAGTTGACAAGACTGTGGCTCTTAATGGACTGAGGAGCCACGTCTCCCCCTATGGCTCTACACCTGGGCCCAGAACACACGGAACAGACAAAAAGTTCACCTTTATTTTTCCCTGACTGGGACCAAATTACATACTTTCCCGGATGCTGCTGCCTGATGTTCTGGCTTCCAAATGGCCAGCATCCAAGTGCAGACTACAATCCTACCCTTTAGGACACAGAGCCTACCACGCAAGCAATTACTGGGAGCCACTAAGAACAAAGAAGGTGGCTCAGCAAATCAAAACAGCTTGAGAGATAATAAGAACCAGGGGCTCTGCCAGTTGTCTAGCTTTATCTCTTGCATGAAATCCCTCTGTCAAGACTGAGAGATCGTATCTATGCACGGAAACCAACATGGGGAGTCGAGGAAAACGAAGAAACAGAGGGAAAACTTCCAAATTAAAGACCGATGTAGAAATCCAGAAGCAGACTTTAGTAAAAGAGATATCATTGATCTACCTAATAGAGAATTCAAAATAATGGTCATAAAAATGCTCACTGAGATCAGCAGAATAATGTAAGCACAAAGCAAGAATTGCAACAGAGAGAGAAAATGTTTTTAAAATACCAAACAAAAATCACAGAGTGGAAGAATACAATAATTGAACTAAAAAGTTAAATAGAATAGTCCAACAATAGAAAGATGAAAGTGGCAAAAGGATCGATGAACTGGAAGACAAGACGGTGGCATTTGTCTAATCAGAGGAGCAAAACGAGAAAAAAAAAGAAAGACAAAAAAAAGAAAAGGGGAAAGTAGCTTAAGGGAATATAGGACACTATCAAATGCAGCAATCTGTGCCATATAGGGATAACAGAAAGAGAAGAGAGAGAAAATGGTAGAAAGCTTATTCTCAGAAGTCCTGGCTGAAACTTCCTTAACCTGGGAGAAGGAAACAGATATACATATATAGAACCAGGATGTCCAAAAGGGTCCAAATAGATTAAATTTAAGGAGGTCCAGGCTAAAGCCTGTTATAATTAAATGGCCCAAAGTTAAAAACAAGGAAACAATCTTAAAAGTGGTAAGTGAGGGGCGCCTGGGTGGCTCTGTTGGTTAAGCATCCGACTTTGGCTCAGGTAATGATCTCGCGGTTTGTGAGTTCAAGCCCCGTGTTTGGCTCTGTGCTGACAGCTCAGAGCCTGGAGCCTGCTTCGGATTCGGTGTCTCCCTCTCTCTCTGCCCCTCCCCTGCTCACTCTCTGTCTCACTCTGTCTCTCAATAATAAATAAATGTTAAAATAATAATATTTTTTTAAAATAAAAAGTAGTAAGTGAAAAACAACTTGTTATTTAGAAGAAAATCCCAACAATAAGACTACCAGCAGGGGTGTCTGGGTAGCTCAGTTGGTTAAACTCTGACATTGGCTCAGGTCATGATCTCATGGTTCCTAGGGGTAAGCCCCATGGGGGGCTCTGTGCTGACAGCTGAGCCTAGAGCATGCTTAAGATTCCATGTCTCCCTATCTTTCTGCCCCTCCTCCACTCATGTTCTGTCTCTTACTCTCTCTGTCTCTCAAAAATGAAAAAGCATTAAAAGTTTTCACAAAAATTTAAACAATTCAAAAAAATACTATCGGCAGGATTTTCTTCCCAAATTTGCTGGCCAGAAAGAAGTAGCATGACATATTCAAAATACTGAAGGAAAAGTCTACTAATCCAGATTTCGCTATCCAGCAAAGCTGTCCTTCAGAATTCAAGAAGAGATAAAGTTTTCCAGATAAGCAAGAGCTGAAGGAATTCATCACCATGAGAGCAGCCTTATAAGATATAAGAAATGTTAAAGGAACTTCTTCAAGATGAAATAAAAAGATGCTAATTAGTAACAGGAAAATATAAGGAAGTATAAAATATTTAATTAAATTCAGAATACTCTAATGCTGTAATGGAGATAGATAACTCACTAATAATTCTAATATAAATGTTAAAAGACAAAAGTATTGAAAATACCTGCAACTAAAATAGTTTCATAATGGATACACAATGTAAAAAAATGTAAATTTTGACATTAAATACATGAAATGTGAGTGGAGAGGGTAAAAATTAGAGCTTTTTATGTGTTTGAAATTAAGTTTTTATTGGCTTAAAATAGACTATTATAAATATAATATATTTTATATAATCTTGGTAACCACAAAGCAGAAAACTATAGTAGATACACACACAAAAGAGTAAGGAATCTAAATATACTACTATAGAAAATCATCAAATCACAAAGGAAGAGAACAAGAGAGGAAGAAAAGAGAAAAAAGATTAAAAACAACAAAAAAGCAAGTAACAAAATGGTAATAGTAAGTTCAGACCTATCAAACATTACTTTACATGTAAATGGAATAAATTCTCCAATTGAAAGACATAGAATGGTTGAATGGATTAAAAAAACAAGACTCAACTATATTCTATGTACATGAGGCTCATTTCAGTTTTAAGGACACACACAGACTGAAAATAATGGGATGGGAAAAGATGGTTCATATAAATAGAAACCAGGAGAAAGCAGGAGTAGTTATACTTATATCAGCCAAAATAGACCTTAAGTCAAGGACCATAACAAGAGACCAAGAAGGTCATTATATAATGATAAAGTGATCAATTTGTCAAGAGGATATAACATTTGTAAATATTTATGCACTCAACATAAGGGCAGCTATATATATATATATATGTATATATATATATATATACACACACACATATATACATATGTACATATATATATGTATATATATATATATATATATATACACACACAGACATAAAAAGAGAAATAGGCAATAGAATACTATTATATTTCAATATCACACTTTCAACAATGGATAGATTATGAAGATAGAGAACCAATAAAGAAATATTGGACGTGTATTGGACAAGCATGACCAGGTAAACTTAATAGAAATTTATAGAACATTTCATACAACAGCAGCAGAATAAATAATCTGTTCAAGTACCCATGAAATATTCTCCAGGATAGATCATAAATTAAGCCACAAAACAAGTCTTAATAAACTTAAGAAGATTGAAATCATATAAGCATTATTTCTAGCCACAGTGATATGAAAATAGAAAACAATAAAAAGAGTCTAAGTAGAAAATTCACAAATATGAGGAGGTTAAACATGCTCCTGAACAACTAATGATCAAAAAATTTATCAAAAGAGAAATTTAAAAATGTGTTGAGACAAATTAAAATGGAAAACACATAGCAAAAGTTATGGGATACAGTGAAAGCAATATAAGAGGAAAGTCAGTAGCAATACATGCTTAAATTAATAAAAAAGAAAGTATCAAATAAAAACCTTATTTATACCTCAAGAAACTATATAATCAAACAAATAACTAAGCCCAAAGTTAGTAGAAGGAAGGAAATGACAAAGATCACAATAGAAACAAATAAAATAGACTAGAAAAGTCAATAGAAAAATCAACGAAACTGAGAGGTGTTTTGTGGAAAAGATAAAAAAAAAGAATTGACAAGCTATTAGATTAAAGAAGAAAAAAAGAGTATTAAAATAAATAAAATCAGAAATGAAAGAGGAGGCAGTGTACAAAACACCACAAAAATAAAAGAAGTATAAGAGATGCCTATGAATAATCATATGGCAAAAAATAGCAAAACCTAGAAGAAATGGATAAATTTATAAAAACATACAACCTACAAAGACTGAATCATGAAGAAATAGAAAATCTGAACAGACTACTTGCTATGAAGGAGATTGAATGAGTAATCAAAAACCTTCCAACAAACAAAAGTCCCAAACCAGACATTTTCACTGGTGAATTCTACCAAACATCTAACAAGATTTACTATCAATAGTTCTCAAAGTCTTACAAAAAATAAAAGGGAAGCTTCCAAGAGAAGAGGAGGGAGAGTAGACTCATTTTATAAAGCTAACATCACCTTGATAATAAAAACAGACAAGGACACTACAAGATGAGATTGCTACACTCCAGCATCTCTGATAAACATAGATTTAAAAATTCTCAACAAATTATTAGCAAGCCAAATTCAACAATACATTAAAACAATTATACACCATTATCAAGTGGGATTTATCCCAGGGATGCACAAATGGTTCATCAACCATAAATCAAGCAATGAGATATGCCATATTAGCAAAATGAAGGATGACAGTCATCTAATCATCTCAATAGATGCACAAAAAAAGAATTTGGCAAAAGTCAACATCTTTTCATGATAAATGCTCTCAAAACCTCAACATAATAAGCCTATATATGACAAGCCTTATATTCACAGCATTATATTCGATGAAAAGTTGAAAAAAAAATCCTTAAATCTTAAAAGATTGCAAGGATGCCCACTTTCTCCACTTCTTTTCAACATAGTACTGGAAGTCTTAGCCAGAAGAATTAGACAAGAAAAATAAATAAATAAGTCATCCAAACTGGAAGTTGTCTTTATTT
Source organism: Lynx canadensis (assembly GCF_007474595.2). NCBI lineage: Eukaryota > Metazoa > Chordata > Mammalia > Carnivora > Felidae > Lynx > Lynx canadensis. The sequence goes on along the minus strand of NC_044320.2, from coordinate 80,769,984 downwards.
GCAGATGACATGATACATAAAAAATCATAAGAATCACAAAAAAAAAAACTGTTAGAACAAATAAGCAAATTCAGCAAAGTTGCATAATACAAAATCAGTGTACCAAAATCAGTTTTATTTCAACACATGAACAATCCCCAATCAGAAAGAAAAATTTAGAAAATAATTCCATTTATAATTGCATTGAAAGTGAATAATACTTTGGAACAAATTTAAGCAAGGAGGTGAAAGACCTATGCACTGAAAACTATGACATTGATGAAAGAAATTGAAGATGACATAAATAAATGGAAAGATATTCCATGCCTGTGGACTGGAAGAATGGATATTGTTAAAATGTCCATAATACCCAAAGCAATCTACAGATTCAATGAAATCTCTATCAAAATTTCAATGCAATTTTTCACAGACATAGAAAAACATCTTAACATTATTATACAACCACAAAAGATCCCAAAGAGTCAAAGCATGCTTGAGAAAGAATGAAGTTGGAGCAATCACGATTCTTGATTTGAAACCACATTACAAAGCTATAATAATCAAAACAGTATGGCGATGACATAAAAGGAGACACATAGGTTAATGGAAGAGAATAGAGAGCCCGTAAAAACTGACACATATATAGTCAATTAATTTACAACAAAAAAGCCAAGATTATTACAATGAGAAAAGGATGGTCTTTTCATAAATTGTGTTAGGAAAATAGGAGAGCCACATGCAAAACAACAACGAAAACAACAACAAACAGAAAAAAATTTAAAAAAGAAGCTATATCCCTATCCTATACTATACACAGAAATCAACACAAAATGGGTTAAAGTCTTGAACATAAGACTTAAAACTCTAAAACTCCTAGAAGAATACACAAGTGATAAGCTCCTTGACAGGTTTTGACAATGATTATTTGGGTTTGACACCAAAAGCAAAGGCGACAAGCCAAGTTAACATCTGGGACTATAACAGACTAAAAAGCAAGTACAGCAAAGGTAATCATCCACAAAATGAAAAGGCAATCTACCGAATGGGAGAAAATATTTCCAAATCTTATGTCTGATAAGGAGTTAATATCCAAAATATAAAACTAACTCCTATAACACAATAGCAAAACAAACAATCCAATCAAAAATGGGCAGAGTGACTGTCTTTCTAAGAAGACATAAAATGGCCAAAAGAAATATGAAAAGAGGCTTATCATTACTAACCGTCAGAGAAATGCAAATCAAAATCACAAGCAGGTATCATCTCATATCTGTTAAAATGGCTGCCATTAAAAAAGACAATAAATAGGTGTTGGCAAGGATATGGACAAAAAGAAACACTTGTGCTGTGTTTGTGGGGCTATAGATTGGTGCAACTACTATGGAAACCAGTATGAGTGTTCCTCAAGAAATTAAAAATAGAACTACCATATGATCCAGCAATCCCACTGCTGGGTATCTAGCCAAAAAAATGAAAGCTGCCTTGAAGAGCTGTCTGCACCCCCTTGTTTGTTGCAGCATTATCTGTGAATAGCCAAGATACGGGAACAGCCTAGGTGTCCATCAGCAGATACATGCATAAAGAAGAGGTAGATATATACACATGGAATATTATTCAGCCACAAAGAACCAAGGTAATTCTGCTGCATGTGATGACAGGGATGGACTGTAATGACATTATGCTCTGTGTAATATGTCGGATAGAAAAAGACAAATACTCTATGCAGAATCTAAAACAGCCAACCGCATAGAAACAGAGTAGAATGGTGGTTACCAGGGTTTGGGGGGTGAGGGAGATGGGAAGAACCTGGTTCAGAGTACACGCTTCCAATTACAAAATGAACACGTGCTGGGTATCTAAACGCACAACACTGCAGTTATGGTTAACAATACTGGACCCTATACTCGAAAATTGCTAAGAGATCAGATCTTAAATATTTTCCCCACAAAAAAAAGAAATGGCGATTATGACGTAACGGGAGTGCTAGCTAATGCTGCGGTGATAATATTTTGTAAATACAGAATTTTATCAAATCAACACTTTGTAAATCTGAAGCTTACACAATGTTGTATGTCGATCATATCTCACTGAAGCTGAAAAAATATTTTTAATTTAAAATTTTGTATAATGAAAATTTTGTAATCAGAAAAATATTTTAAAAGCAAATGCAAAAAATAAAAATAAAGATGAAAGAGACAAAGAAAGAAAGAAAGGGCACAAGCTTTGAGCCAGAATGCCTGGATACAGCTGTGTAATATTGTTAAAGTTATTCTAATTCTCTTTGCCTCCCTTGACTCACCAATAATTGTGAAAATTAATAGTTCCCAACTCAGAGTGTCAATCTGATTAATAAATATAAACTATTTAGGGTAACGCTTGGGAAACAGTAGGAGTACAACAAATTCTGACATTTCTTGTTATTATCATCAGCCCTGGCTTTCCTGTGATCTACGAAGGTAAGGATATGTCCTGCTCCTTTGAAGCAGAGACCTAGCCACCTGGCAGAGCAGTGGTCTGAGAGTTTCCTGAGGCATCAGACAAACTGCATGCCGCCCCCTAGTGCTGCTCACTGTCACATTCCTTCCCAACACCATTCTTCCAGGAACACTGTATCCAGGAGGGTAGATATTACCTTTCATGGAAAAAAAGGCAGTCATTTTTTTAAAAAAATCACACTTGGGGGATAAATGTCATGCAAAACACTATTCTGGGTCCATTGTGGACAAGGCTCATTGAAGATTCATCAGAGCACTGTGAGATAGGCATTATTCGCATTTTATAAATGAAAAAATGGCACAGAAAATTTAAACAGTACCCACTCTCCCCCTTTACCTTAGGTCAGGCAGCTAATAGAGGTCAACCCAGGTCTGTCTGGTCCCAAAGTCTCCTCTTCTTCCACTATACTATGATATCTCCATGTAAAATATGCGGAGAAATACTCTCTTCTTATATCCCACGATGGCTAATATCTTTCTTTGAGTATATATTTAACTTCATTATTTTTAACTTTTATTATTGAAGCATGGTTGACATACAATGTTATGTTAGGGGAATGCCTTTTTTGATCATTGTATGTGCCAAGTAAATCTTTGTTAAACAAAAATGAAAACTTCCAGTAACACATAAAAGTGGTGAAATAAAGAAATTTTCTTTTGACTTGTGTCGTGTTTATCTGTAGGAAAAATCGGTGTACAACTTTCAAAGTGTCTTTATTAAAATACTTAAATTGATCTCTCAAAACGAGGATGGCTGCCAAGTTATGGTTATAGAGTTTTAATGTCCTAAATGCTACATATTTTAAAAGAATTAGAGTAAACTATTCAAGTTGTTAGTAACAAACAAATTAATATAAATACATATAAATATGTGTAGACTTAGAGTTCAATTGTTTGCAGTAAAGCTATTTATTTGCATAAATAGCTTATATTATATTTCTTATATTTTTCAGAATTTTCTTAGATTTCCAGAAAATGTTACTACTTTCCAAAACATGCATATAGAATTTTATGAGCTTCTTATAATAACCCCAAATTTTCTGCTATATAAAATTTAGATAGTCTGACATTTAGAAAACCAAAGCTCCTCTCTTGATTTCAAAAGGATGAGATAACAATGAAAATAAGATTGTTAATGTTATGCATCACATAAAAATACCAGACAGAAGATAAGTCTTTAGAAGTAATATATTGAATGCTTCCTTTCTTCCTGTTTCCAAAAAAAAATTTCCAAAAAAATGGACTATTTTGAATCACATAGGCGTACATCAAAATAGCTTTCCTAAATTAAAGCTTTAGGTATCAAGCCTTATCTGTATCACTGATTTCTCGACTTTAGGGAGATTATAAATTTCTCAAATATTATACTCTGTATTTATATACACTTTCTGATTTAGTCTGGTACTCTAAGTGGTATCCCTGGTCAGGATGAGACGTTGGGGGACCTAATTTTTCATGGAGAGGGGTGGTAATACAACCTGAGATAATGGAATCATATTATTCTCCCAAGAATTGGAAGGTATACCATGGAGATGAGAAAAAAAAAGAGCAAAATTATGTCTAGTTTCAATGTTCACATTTTCAATATATTATCTAAATTTTTTTTTTCTTTCAACGTTTATTTATTTTTGGGACAGAGAGAGACAGAGCATGAACGGGGGAGGGGCAGAGAGAGAGGGAGACACAGAATCGGAAACAGGCTCCAGCCTCTGAGCCATCAGCCCAGAGCCCCACGCGGGGCTCGAACTCACGGACCGCGAGATCGTGACCTGGCTGAAGTCGGACGTTTAACCGACTGCGCCACCCAGGCGCCCCTCAATATATTATCTAAAAACAGGTGTAGTGAAGAATCATATATTTGCACAGATTCCTTAAATGACTATTTGCATGTAAAAAATAATAATATATTTTGATAGTACAAGAAAATTTTTAAATGGGAAGGAACATGAGATCAATTATAATTCCTTTTATTCAGGTAAAAAGACATTTGTCCATGAGAACACATTATTTATTAGGAAGATGTTTTTTTTTTTTTTTTTTTTAAAAGACTGTGGCTCTATTAAGTTGCTCAAGTAGGTTCAGAGACATCCAGGCTCTCTATCCTACAATTTCACTATCCTGAGCAGGTCTTTCATTCTCCAGTTTATTGCTCCCTTGTATCAAGTTGACGGTTAAGGTTTCAGGCATCATTTCTTCATAACCTCGTTGCGAAAAGCAGGTGACAGGTAAGTTAAAAAGAGACAGTGATACTTTTTACATTTCTCCCTCCTTTGATCCAGGAAAAACAAAAACAAAAACAAACAAAAAACAAAACTCCCTACGAAGCTCCGACATGTTTGTTTTTATTGACCAAATTTGGGTCATATAGTGAGTTGTTTACAGCTGCCTTGGAAACTCAGAATTTAGCTTGTTTTGATGGAAGGCAGTTAAGAAATCAGGACCACGTGATGGCTGTTGAGTAACCTTTCAACAAATTCTGTTCCATGACAAAAGATGAGGAGGACCAAATGAGGGACAATGAGGAAAAAGTAATCAAAAAAGGAAGAGAAAGAATATTTAATTATCTGGAAAGAGACATATTTTATAGTTAAAAAGTTGCAAGTCCATTGTACAACCATTGTATCTGATCCATTTTATAGTTAAGACCTGAGAAATATAGAAAAATAATGGCAAACTCCAAAATTCCGTATTCATGGTTGTATGGACTATTAAAATTTACCTAAACTAGGGAAATCTAAGGGGAAGAATTGGCTTGAAGGTTGAATAAATAGTACATGGCCATTTGTGGGTTCTTTGCTTTAGCCCTGCTTTGAGGTTGCTTATTTGAAACAACTACCTGGTTCTGTGTCATCCAATTGCAAAGACTGAGTTTAAGTGTTGCCGTGGATCCAAGCCCTAAGGGTTTTTAGTCTTTTACCATTATGTCTTGTACTGCTCCTGGATATACATTAATCTCTTTTGTTTCCAGTTTAATAATACCCATTCTGTTCCACAAATCATTGGGGCTAATTTTTCCTTTGCCCCAAGCTAGGATTAGCTCGAACCTAAAGTCAAGCTAGAATATAAATCTAGGATTAAAACCCAAATCTAGAGGCTGGAATCTAAATATAAAATTAAAATCTGAATCTAGGATGAAAATTCTAGGCTAGGTTTACACATTATCTCAGTCACAAGATCACCAGACACTCACTAGACAATAGTTTTACCAGCTGCTTTGCCATCACCTAAAAATTATGTCCAACTCATAGCCAGGGTGAGGGAATCCTTATTGCCATCCATGACATTTCAGCTCAATCGATTCTCAATTTTAGTGTCAATCTTATAACCACAATTGCTACTATCAATTCTGTTAGACAATTCTATTTCAGATGCAAATGAGAGAAATTCATCTTCAAACTAGCTCACAAGAAAAAAGGGGGGGATTTATTAAATCATTGAATCAGGAGGTTCAAGTTGTGAATTTTCATGAAGAGAGGGATTTAGGGTTGATAAAACCAAGAATCTGTGTCTCATTATCTCTTCTCTCTGCATTACTTAGTCCTGGGCTTATTATCAAAATGCTCTATCTGATGAAACAAAGAGAAGACAATTTCTCCTATAGATTTACATTGCCTTCCCAACCACCATTCCTTTGTTGTCCCACAGAAACCCTAGACATTCCCCTCAGTTTTTAATTAGGTTTTCTAATGAATGTCAAACTAATGACAAAATCGAGCGTTATGGAGTCATTTGGTTGACCAGGACTGGATCATATGTTGAACCCTGAGATAATGTGGAAATTAGGTTATTTTCATGTAAACCCAATGGAAATAATTTTCAACAGTAAATATGTATTGTCCTATCAAAAGAATGGAGGAGAAACAGAGGCTGAATTGATGATGATAGCTGTTGTATTCATCACCATTAAAAAGTGCTATGATAGAGTAAGATATACACATTCTCGAAGCAATAATATATAAAAAATGTTGCAAAGATATCCATACTGTGGTTGGTCTTCCTTTCATTATTTGTTGTTTCACTATTTTGGCAAAGGCACAAAGCAACAGTGTTCTTGAAAAATAGTTCCTGTCAGTTGGTGGTGGTTGTTTAAATTAATAGACTAACAAGACATTTCATAGAGATAGACCAGTCCACGCCACATAGAGTTATAGACTTCATTTAAGGGTATTGAATTCCATAGGCAATAAAAGTGAAAGATCATCCATGAAACCATGTATAAATGATAGAGCTTTCTGCGGGTGTGGGTGTGTATATGAAATGCTCACACATCAGAGACTACAGCAATGTATCCCTGAATCATGCTTTTTCTATGTTACTTTCAAAATCAGAAAGAGCAAATGTTATATGGAAATCCATACCAGTAATTTAAAGTCATCCTAAGCTATAAGAACAAAAACTGTACATAATTATCTAATGGAGATTGATTTTTAAAAATCCTTCTAATCTAAGGTAAATCCATCCATAGTTCTGAAATAACAGTTTTACCTAATCGCTCTGAGATCTTTTCAATGTCATATCCAAGATAATTGAGAAGATTTTTTAAATAAAGCTCTCTTCTTTTTTTCCAGAGTAAATGTACTATCTTCCTACTCACTATGGTTTGTGATATACACATTTTTAGCACTTTTCTCTTTCAAAGCTCTATTGGAATAAATGACTACATATAAAAATGCAAGTTAATTTATTTCACCATTTTAACACTAGATGTGCTACCAGCAGATCTGAGCAGTGAGGAATTAATGGACCCAATAAAGCAGGTGAAAAAGAAAGGACATAAAAATAAGTTCACCTTTAAGTAAAGTCTGGAAATGTTACCAAGATATGAAGCAGCAGAGAGCATGGGAAGAAGCCAATTCTGCATTGTTAATCAGCTAATAGCTGAAGGAACAAATTGAAAAGTTTGTCAAGTCCTGTGGCAGGCATAAGCATGAAGAGTTTACCCCGGATTTTCCATATGGGTCCAGTATAATTATGTGTCCTTCCAGGGGAAGAAGAGAGGCAGGAGAGTCAGAGGAGAGGTGATGACAAAAACATACGTTGTAGTGATGTGACCATAAATTCGGGTAGCCTCCAGAAACTGGAAAGGGCAAAGAACATATTTTCCCTCAGCCTGCAAAAGGAATTTAGTTCTGCCAACACCTCGATTTTAACTCCATAAAGTCTATTTCAGACCTCTGACCTCCAGAACTTAAAATAGTAAAAGATAATAAATTAGTGCTGCTTTAAGCCACTTAATTTATAGTATTTTTATAGCAGCAGCAAGAAACTAATACAAATCTCAAAAAAGGAATTTTCAATCTTTGCACTTGGGCAACAAAAAAACACGCTTGAAGTTGAAGTTCTAATCGTGAAGAGCTCCACATGTTTTAGTTTTGGTTTCCTTTGTTAGATAAGAGAAGCAGGATGGTTCTCTTCTTATTCTTTTTTTTTTTTTTTAATTTTTTTTCAACGTTTATTTATTTTTGGGACAGAGAGAGACAGAGCATGAATGGGGGAGGGGCAGAGAGAGAGGGAGACACAGAATCGGAAACAGGCTCCAGCCTCTGAGCCATCAGCCCAGAGCCCCACGCGGGGCTCGAACTCACAGACCGCGAGATCGTGACCTGGCTGAAGTCGGATGCTCAACCAACTGCGCCACCCAGGCGACCCTCTCTTCTTATTCTGAAGAGCATGTCTGAGGTGCCTGTACCAAAGGTAACACCCCATTGTTGGCACTCTGAGTTGGGTGCACATCCACCCTCCCACCCCTCCCCCAGAGACAAGAAGACCCTGCCTATACTACAAGAAAACAACTTAACCATTCAGTTGTAGCACTTGTGCCCAAATATCGGAGTTTTTCTTGTAACAGATCTAGACTGAACATGGGATATAGATCCTAGACCTGACCAGTGTCTCCAGAAAACAACCAACATGTAAGAGAAGCATCATATCCACGTAATGTTTCATTTCAAAGAAAACTGAATTAACCAAGGAGATAAATGAAAAAGAAAATAAAATAAAAAATTCTCAATGACAATTAGGTTCGTTACATGCGAGGATTTTTGTATGTCCGTGTTCTTTTTTCTGGAATCGTCTTCTACCATATCTTGATGTAGCATTCTCTCTCATTTCATCTGGATTTCAAATTTTACTTCCTTTTTTAAAAAAAAAATTAATTTTTTATTTATTTTTGAGAGAGACAGAGTACAAGCAGGGAAGGGGCAGAGAGAGAGAGGGAGATATAGAATCCAAAGCAGGCTCCAGGCTCTGAGCTGTCAGCACAGAGCCCCACGCTGGGCTCGTACTCACAGACCACTAGATGGTGACCCGAGGCAAAGTTAGATGCTTAACCGACTGAGCCACCCTGGCTCTCCTCAAATTTTACTTCCTAAATACACTAATTTAAAAAAAAAAATCTTTGTTAAGTTTTCCCTCTTGCTTACTTTAGTTTTCTTTTTAAAATTTATCACTCAACAAATTAGGAATACAGAGGAATCTCTCAACTTGAAAAAAGGACATCTACCTCCAGCTTACAGAACACTTAATGGTTGAAAGAAGTGCATCGGACTTAATGGTGAAAAACAAGATAATTTCTCCCTAAGATGGGGAACAGGTCAAGGATGTCCCTTCTCACCACTCCTATTCAACATTGTACTACAACTCTTAGATAACTCAATGAGACAAGGAAAATAAATAATAGGTGCAGAGATTGTAAAGGAAGGTATAAAAGTGTCTCTGTTCACATGGTATTATTGCCGAGGCAGAAAATCCCAAGATTTACAAAAACACTCTTGAAACTAATAAGCGATTGTAGCAAGATTGCCAGATTCAAGGCTAACATACAAATCAATTTTATGTACATCAGCAAAGAACAATTTGAATTTAAAAACTAAACACACACACATAATTTATATTAGTACCCAAAAATGCTTACATGTAAATCTAACAAAATACACTCAGTATCTGTAGGATGAAATTAAAAATTTTGATGAAAAATCCAGGATGATCGAAATTAAACAGAAAGATATTCCACTTCATAAATAGGAAGTCTCAATATTTTCAAGATATCAGTTATTCCCAACCTGACCTAAAGATTCAGTGCAATACCAGTGAAAATCCCAGAAAATTACTTTGTGGATATCAAGAAACTGATTCTAAAGTTTGCATGGAAAAGCAAAATGCCCAGAATAACCAAGGTACTAATTTGAATAGAACTGCAGCCATCACTTTGCAGTTGTTCAATATTTGTTAAATATCTCATTACACCTTTATTTTTTTAACGTTTATTCATTTTTGAGACAGAGAGAGACAGAGCATGAACGGGGGAGGGTCAGAGAGAGAGGGAGACACAGAATCTGAAACAGGCTTCAGGCTCTGAGCTGTCAGCACAGAGCCAGACGCGAGGCTTGAACTCACGGACTGCGAGATCATGATCTGAGCAAAGTCGGACGCTCAACCGACTGAGCCACCCAGGCGCCCATCATTGCACCCTTAATTAAGAGAAATGACTATAGTCATATAAAACTTTTATTTTGCAGTTTATATGTTTTGATTCTAATTTGAAAAAATGAAACAAATATTTTAAGTCCTAGGTTTGAGTGATATCACTCCTATCATACCCGGACCCCCTTTCACTCTGTGGTCTTAATCATAAGGGTTAATTGCATGAGCTTTATTACATGGAACACAGATACCAAAACAGAAAGCAAAGGATGATATGAGAATTGAAGATGAAAGACAAACTGTTAACTGTCTAATAATCTCTTAATATGGAAAATCTCTACTTTTCTGGGGGAAAACAACACATTTTTCTGACTTTGCATTTTGTTGTAATTTAAACTTATTAACTGCTTCTCTTACACACTGCCCAAGCCCTGTTATATCTTTTCGGTAATACATAGAAAAAACTACATAATTTTATAATTTGCTATACTATTTGGAAATACATATTTCTCTCAAAGCCCAGTGTAAGTATTTCACATGAGCATTTTTATAAATCAGATACAATTATAATGACATAATTGCTGATCATTATCTTGTATTCATACTTTTGTTCAGCTAACTCTGCTTCTCCAAGGCAATTTATATTTTGTTTTATTATACCACTGGATCAGTGAGTCTTAACACAGCAGCTTGGATAACATCAATTAACAGACTATGTCTGCATTGAAAAAGATCTATTACCTACACGATGTAAATAAGAGTATAATATACAACAACATTTTTCTTTGAATTTAAAGATACTGTAGAAATCTGAATAAATAAGAGTTGACAGTAACATTTTAGTGTATAAGTTTGGAGCGTTAGTGTAGTGTTTTTTAGTGATAATTGCACTCAAGCCAACTAAAGTTAAGAGTCTGTGACAGAGAAATAACATATTTTAAGGAAAAGCAAAAGCAATAATGAGTGTAACTAATATTTACTGAGAATTTATTTTGGACCAGGCACTATTCTACAGGTTTTTCAAACATTGACTAACTTCCACAACAATCCCATATGATAGGTTGTTTTTATCTGTATTTTGCACATAAAAAAAATGCCCGAGAGTTCAGAAGCTTACTCAATAATACAAAGATAATAAGTGGATAAGCCAAGACTGAAATGAGGCAACCTGACTTTATATTAATCACTCTCAACATTACACCATTCTTGTTTGTTGCTAAATACAACAAATGGTTACAATCATTTGAAGTAAAAGAGAAGTAATATTAAAACCAAATATACAATGTACATTAGAATGTTGTTATCATTATATAAGAAAACGTAGTCTTAAACATCAGAATTGGAACTTTGAATTTATCCTGATGTAGTTTCAAGCCCAGACAACAAAGACAGAAAACACCCACTTGTTAACAGGAGCTGTGTCTCGATGGTACTTTATTGTACTGTAAAGACGGAACCCAAAATGTTGTGAGAGTTGTAGTAAAATTTAATCTAACAGCCCTGTGTCTACGGTGTCATCTAAGATAGTTTATAACTGTGAATAACTATATTCCGGGTGGGCTTATTTTAAAAGAAAATGAAGAGAACCGAGCTCTTCAATTAGATTATGTAGGCAATGCTAACCAAGAGTTGGAGTCACGAAAATATTTTCCTGGTTTCAGAAATGTGTAAGGACAAAATTAAGTGAAGCAAAAAGAGTACTGTCTTAGGGTTTTCTGGAGAAACAGACCAATACGAGACGGATCTAGATAAAAAGGAGAGATTTACGGTAAGAGATTGGCTCACATGACTGTGAAGATGGCAAATTTGAAATCCATAGGTCAGGTTGGAAATTCAGGCAGGGTGAATAGTGCAGTCAGGACACAGAATATCTTCTTTGGAAAACCTCAGTGTTAGCTTCCAAGATCTTTCAACTCAATGGGGGAGGTGCACCCACGTAATGAAGGATAATGTCTTTTATTTAATGTCAACGGATTGTGGATATTAACCACATCTACAACAGACCTCCACGGCAGCATCTGTAGTAGTGTGTGATTAAACAAGTAGGTGCCAGACCCTAACCAAGTTCACACATAAAACTAACCATAAGAAGTTCTAAATTTACAACCACAGACCATGGATTAGTCATCAAACTGTGGTAGCAATAAAATAATGAATGTCTAGAATGGTCTTGAAAGGCGGCAGAGTAACAGATAAACAATTTACCAAAGAATAAAGTGAGAACCTATTTGAGGATTGAGGGAGGAGTGAAAAAGAATCCACTCCTGAAAAACGACTAGAAACCAATACGAAATTATATATGTTCATTTGGAAAGAGATTTTAGGCTTAAGCATTTGAATAATGTGAGCTGCTCATAGGTGAGTGCATAGCTTGTCAAATACTTTAGTGAGTCAGGTTTTTCTTATATGAGAAGTATTTTATGATTATTTATTGGCTTTATAATTCACATTCACAGTATAACAATAACTGCCATGATTTTATAATCATATACAAAGTTACAAGTTTGACAGTTATGTATGAGGTTGAAAAAAATATAGATCCCTTTAGGGTAGAAAACAAAGAAGACTCAAGGATCTCATTTTCGTTAGGAAAAATCCACACCACCAACTTCTTAATGACAGAATGCCTAGTGCTTTTCATTTCTTCGCAGATCTCAGTGGAAAGAAGTTACTAACGGCAGTATGTAAAAATCGTCCGTAAAATAAGAATGGAGTTAAACTTTCAAGAGATATACCATGGAAAGATCCTAGAATCAAACTTCCTCATGACCAGTCTCAATCTGCTACTTACTGTCTCTGTGACCTTGAGAACATCACCCAATAATTTTGTACTATAGTTTTCCTATATGTTGACCTGACTGTGCCTACGTCCTACAGCAGTTGTGAAGATATAATGGGTTCATACTTAACGTACTGTAGAAGTCTCTGGCATCATCTGTATGCTCATGTTACTAACCCTATATAAAGATCAGTAGCTATTACTAATGTAGAGGGGTATTAAGGGGTTGAATTGATAATTCATATGTTAAAACAAAGTGAAAGACAAGGAAACATGCCAAATAGCCAACAATTCACATACTTTCAGTCTCTATATTCTGGACTTTTCATATATATGGATTCACATGATATGTGGTCTTTGTGACTGGCTTTTTTCACCTGGCATAGTATTTTCAAGAGTTACCCATCCTGTAGCATGTATCAGTATTTTATCCTTGTTTAATGGCTGAAGAATATCCTGTTGCATGGATATATCCTGTTTTATTTACCTATTCATGAGCTCATGGACATTTGGGTTTTTTTTACTTTTTGACTATTATGAATGAAGGTGCTATAGATATTCATGTATAAGTTTTTAAATGAGCATATATGTCCAATTCTCTGGGGAATATACCTAGGAGAAGAACTTCTGGGTCATATCATAACTCTATTCTTAACATTTTGAAGAAATAAAACTGTTTTCGAAAGTGGATGCATCGTTTTAACAATCTCACCCTTAGGTAAGTATGTTCCTATTATTCCACAAACTCATCAATCCTTGTTATGGACCATATTTTTTTATTGTTTCTATCCTACATGGTGAAAAGTGGTATATCCTTTTGGTATGAAATGCATTTCCCTGATACTAAGATGTTACCCATCTTTACAGGTGCTCATCTGCCATTTATATATCTTCGTACCTTATTTTTATTTTTATTTATTTTTTGTGGACTTTTATTGTATTATTTTTTGTGGGATTTTATTTTATTTTTAAATATGTTTTATCGCAAAATTGCTTCCATACAACAGCCAGTGCTCATCCCAACAAGTGGCCTCCTCAATGTCCATCACCCACTTTCCCCTCTCCCCCACTCCTCATCAAACCTCAGTTTGTTCTCTGTATTTAAGAGTCTCTTATGGTTTGCCTCCCTCCCTCTGTGTAACTTTTTTTCCCCTTCCCCTCCCCCATGGTTTCCCGTTAAGTTTCTCAGGATCCACATATGAGTGAAAACATATGCTGTCTGTCTCTGACTGACTTATTTCACTTAGCATGATACCCTCCAGTTCCATCCATGTTGCTACAAATGGCCAGATTTCATTCTTTCTCTTTGCCAAGTAGTATTCCATTGTATATATAAACCACATCTTCTTTATCCATTCATCAGTTGATGGACATTTAGGCTCTTTCCATAATTTGGCTATTGTTGAAAGCACTGCTATAAACATTGGGGTACAAGTGTCCCTATGCATCAGCACTCATGTATTCCTTGGGTAAATTCATAGCAGTGCTATTGATGGGTCATAGGGTAGATCTAGTTTTAATATTTTGAGGGACCTCCACACTGTTTTCCAGAGCGGCTGCACCATTTCGCATTCCTACCGACAGTGCAAGAGGGTTCCCGTTTCTCCACATCCTCGCCAGCATCTATAGTCTCCTGATTTGTTCATTTTAGCCACTCTGGCGTGAGGTGATATCTGAGTGTGGCTTTGATTTGTATTTCCCTGATGAGGAGTGACGTTGAGCATCATTTTATGTGTCTGTTGACCATCTGGTTGTCTTCTTTGAAAAAGTGTCTATTCATGTCTTCTGCCCATTTCTGTACCTTATTTTTATATTCTCTAAACAATAGAAGAAATGTCTGAGCCAGCAATAAGTACTAGTCATACAAACCTATACTGGCAGAGTTGACTATGTGCCCACCACAAATACATCACAAGTTTTTTGACTTGATATGCACAAAGAATGAAGACAGTAGTGTTCATGCCCAGAGACTTTGTTGGTGGCTCATGAGGACAAAAGTGGCATCCACCGAGGTCACTTCAGAAAGTTAGCTCTCTGAGATATTGCTGACAGAGCTCTGGGATGGGTTTGCTGCCTTTAGAAATGGCTGGAGACAAGTGCCTTTGAATTAATGTCTCAGTCAGATTATGAGTTCAAAATGAAAGAATGAAAAAAGCTAACAGCAACAAATGACTAAGTTTGAAAATCAAGGATTTATTTTCACACATGCACAGCATGCAATGAAATGATCACCACACACTGGTCTTTCCATAAACACCTCACACAGAGAATAATTGCGGTCAATAGTGTTGCTCAAATGGGAAGGAAAGCAGTGTATTATTAGAACAAATTCTCAAAGCAGAAAGAAAATAACTATCATTATATTATCGGGTTTCAACCTGAGTTACTTTGGTCCATTTGCAGATACTTTTCAAATAAGGACAAATTCCTTTTCTTTGTAATACTTTCAGTCAATTCTCAGTGAACAGAGAGCATCTAGCTTAGGGTTGATGTAAAATTATCGTGGCATTCATTTTCGAACCTCAATCTTAATTTGGTTCAAATAGCAGAAAAAAATTAAACTCTTCTCAGAAGATAAAGACTAGACTCATCTATTTTACAATAACAAAGAAATTGGTTGTTCATTAACACAGAAATTGTTCTGACGATACATATAGTTTGACACATTTTCTTTAAAAAAATTTTATTGAGGTATAATTGACATATAACATTATGTTGGTTTCAGGTGCACAACATAATGACTTGATAAGTGTACATATTGTGAAATAAACACCAAAATAAGTCTAGTTCCATCCATAACCATACAAAGTTAACTTCGTATTTATTTACACATTTGGCAATTTTCAGATACACTCTACAATATTGCTGACTGTAGTCACCAAGGTAATCCTTTATGTCTCCGGAGTTAGATATATATTGTATAGCCCTATACTAATAATTATCTACTATATACATTGTATTAATATATAGATACTATATATCAACAGTAATAAATAATAATGATATAATATAAATATAAAGCTAGTATTATACTATATAACTATATAGTAATATAAATATAAATATATATAATCTATATAATATATCTTTATAATATAAATCTACATATAATATTATAATATACTAAACAATATAATATGTAAATTTATATATAATTAATATTAATCATAATCATATATATATATATATCTAACTGGAAGTTTGTACCTCTTGGACTCTCCTTCACCTGTTCCTCCGACTCCCCAACCTCACCCAACTCCTCCCCTCTAGCAACCACCTATTCCATGGTCTGTACCTATGATTTGGTTGCGTTTGGTTTGCTCATTTGTGTTGTTTTTCAGATTCCACATATAAGTAAAATCATATAGTATTTGTCTCTGATTTATTTCACCTAACATGATACCTTCCAGGTCCATCAATGTTGTCGCACATGGCAAAATTTTGTTCTTTTTTAGATTGGGGCAACACAGCAATCATTCAAGGGGACTCACCTTTAGAACCTACCCAATATATGCTCTGAGAAGGCTCAGACTACAAGGACTAGCTAAATATAAGTGCTTGAGACAACTCTAGTGAACTTCTCAGCTGTTAACCAGAATAACCACCCAACATGTGAGTGACTAAATATTCAACTGATTCCAATCCCTTGGTGGAGACTCTCAGCTGGGGACCCAGATATTGTGGCAAGAAAACGAATAATCCCTGTTGTGCCAATTCCTGACTCACAGACTGTGATAATAAGTGATCGTTTTACATCAATTTTTTGGCAATATGTTTTGCAGCCATAGCATCTAAAACGATTGCTAATATAATTTGTAAAGACTCACAAATTAACACTAGATAAAGACAAATTTGGAAATCTAAATTACTTTTGTTAATATTCATATGGTTCATAGTCATTATAGTATGATTATAAATATTTTGACAAATATTTTGTGAAAATGTTATTATTATTGATTGTTACAATCTATTTAGGCTTTAGTATTTTTACCTCTCATAACGTTTCACCTACATTGTCTAGATGTTTATTTTTGTTTTTTCTCATCTCTCTTATTTACAAAAAATGCTCTTTGAAGATTGGGAAGATATCCCTTATTTCGATAACCTCTGTATTTTCACAGTGCATGGAAAATAGTACGAATTCAGTAAATATTTATTGTGTGGACTAAACAATATCTTTTTTGCATCATTTCTATATGACATTCAGGTTTTTTTTCCCCTACTGAAAGCTGTAAACCTAATATTTGGGTCATTGTCTTCTCACCAGATTTCATATTTCTTCATTCTACAACTCCTATCAGTCATGAATTTCTTCCATTCTGAGAAAGCTAGCTGATTTTTTTTGCAATATTTCTTATATTTCTCTGTTGTGTTAGAATAAATTATTTGGTTGTTTAAGATTGGAGAAAACTATTCATCCTCTTCAACTATCCAACTTCAACTTTCTCGGGGTCAGAAAGAACTTCTGCTCTCCTCCTGGACATGGTAGAGGCCAAATGCTTGAAAATGGGCCCCCTGTTGTTATGCAACCTTAGCTGTCCATATGTTCTCCAACTCACCAAGTATTTCATTGACAAGTAGAGATTATGACCAAGATAGGGCATAAATAATTTTTATAAGTAAATGACTCCGATTCCTATGGACATCCATTCGTGGGTCATCAGTTTCCTTCTTACAGCCTGTACCAAATATTCTTTGTGACTGGTGAACTAAGGAAAAAACAAAGTTTCTCATGGTTTCCAGATCGTTTACCAGAATATGCTGGCATCATCCAATAGCAGACAGCTGTGGAACTATAGTCCCACTCAGGTGTCATTCAGAAGGACAGTGATGAAGGGAAATCCTACTCCCAACTCTTATCCAATGAGTAAAATTTTGAGCAGGGTATCTGATCATTCTTTTCAGCTAGAGAGATAGCCATATGGATCCACACTAATTTCGAACAATGGATAAATTCATGATCACTGGCCCAGTGAATAGGGACCTTGAGGAAACTTAGAAAATTAGTGAAAAGCAGATCTTAGGAAAAGGTATGCAATGAACCTTTCCAAATGGGCACAGTGAATGAAAATATTTGATTTATGTAAGTGCTTATTAAGAAGCAGTGTCCCTGTAAACTGTTCTCAAAGGTCAGGCGGACAAGATGAGGTGTTGAATGGATGCCAGTCACTTTCTCCCCTTAGCTGCTCCTAGACTTGCCCAATGAGAATTTTGGGCAATTTTCATGAGAAAATTGTGCCTGGCAATTACGAATGGACACAGAAGTACCAGCCTCCACTCACAAAGGCCAATCTGAGTACCACTGCTGATTGCTCAGCTGACCAAGGACGAGATTACAGCTCTTCAATGGCACTATTGTCTCAGGAGATAATCCAGTTACCTGGAAGGTTGATTACACTGGACGCTTTCATCATGAAAGGAATGGGGCTTTTTTGAAATAGGCACTTACTCTGGATAGGACTTTGCTTTTTTTCCCTGATAAAAGTGTTTCTGCCAAAACCCTCCTCTGTGAATTTACCTAATACCTTATTCAATGTAATGGTAATCCACACCAGACTGATTCTGAACATGGATTTATTTTATAGCAAATGAAATGCAGCATGAAAACATGCTAATGGAATTCACTGGGTTCTTTATTTCTGTGGCACAGCTAGGCCAGTTAGAACGGGGGGAATGTGTGCTATTCCTTTTTTCTTTTTTCCTTTAATATACGTTGACTTCTTCAATGTAATTTATTTTTCGATCAGATTGAGAAGGTAGTGTGGAGATCTCCCATAGACTCCACACTCAATTCCCCCCGTTATTAACATATTCTGTTAATATGGCATGTTTGTTATAATTAATGAACTGACATCAATATGTTGTTTTTAACCAAAATCTATAGTTTATTAAGATTTCCTTATTTTCACATTCTTTTAATTATTTATTTGGCCTTTTAAAGTCTTAATGACACCTGTTGGGTGGCAATTCTGGGAGACTGAGACAGCACTCGTATATGGGGTTCATCTTCCAACAGCCAGGGTTTACAGGGAGCTGGCAAGAATGCATAACTTTTATTTGGTATGCCAAATTCACTTTGTGACCTTAGAAGTGTCTATCCTGGTACTACAAGAGGGACAATATAGTTCTTGACTTCAAGGCACTTGCTTTTTATTTGTATAGATGGAAAGCGTATTGACAAAGAATACTAGAAAATTAGCCAATTATCTGTCGATGTGGTAAAATGTGGTAAAAAAAAAATAATAATAATGAACCAGTTCTGCTTACACTCAGTTTACTTCTCATTTACAAAGAGATATATAACCAATAAAAATACAATGGCTTTAGCTGGCTCTGCTGAATACACCTGGGATATTAAGAATGCACAGGGGGTAGGGCGCCTGGGTGGCTCAGTCGGTTGAGCGTCCGACTTCGGCTCAGGTCATGACCTCGCAGTTCGTGAGTTTGAGCCCCGCATCAGGCTCTGTGCTAACAGCTCTGAGCCTGGAGTCTGCTTCAGATTCTGTGTCTCCCTCTCTCTCTGCCCCTTCCCTGCTCATGCTCTCTCTCTCTCTCTCTCTCTCACTCTCTCTCCTCTCTCTTTCTGTCTCAAAAATAAATTGAAACATTGAAGAAAAAAAAGAATGCACAGGGGATCAAGAAATGAAATGAAATGAGAGGCAGTAGGAGTTGTGATCCTTCGGTGAGAAGCTATATGATTTTCAGTCTTTGATAACTGTTTTGAAAGTTTTGATATTAAAAATGGAAATGGTAATAGAGGATGCCTGTGAAAATAAATAAGGACAGACAATGAGTTCCCATGCAAGAGGCATTTTATATATATATATATATATATATATATATATATATATATGGTTTAGCTTGCCTAGGTTAGCTTTTTTATGTCTGCTTTATCTTTGTCTTATTAAGGTACATAAAATGTGTCATTGTTCTCTCCCTATGATAGTTTCTTAGGGTAGAGAACAACATTAATAGAATTAACCTTCACCCAGGCTCTGTTCAGTGCCCATAGACCACAGGCTCTCAGCTAGTCCTAACCCCTCTGAAAACCAGAAACTCTAATTCACAGTCTGTGTCCCAAGGCCCTTCTCTTCATGGCTTGATTTACTGCATAAGATGGACAGAGGAAACTTGTTACCCTCTGACACTCTCGCCATAGTAAGGTGTGTAAGTTTTATAGCTTATGTTGTTAAAGACAGAAGTGGTTTTACTTCGTATTTTATTATATTTTCCTTTGCATTAGAGAATGTTTACATTTATCTCCTATGTTTGGGGAGATAGTGTATGTTTTATTTTACGGGTAGTTTTAAAAATGCCATAAAAAATCACATGAGCCAAATTCAATAATTTTAAAGCAATTAAAACTACATTCTTCTTCATTAGAAAGTAGGTGTCATAAAACATTTTACTTTGGATTATTAATAAAATACTAGAATGGAAATGTTATCTAAATGAAAGTAATGAACCATTATTTCAATATCTCTTCTGAAAATAATGTTTTTAAAGTTTTGATGGATGCCATTTTAATACTTGTAGGGACCTAACAGTGTAAGTTTATTATCTTTTATATTTTTGGGAGAGATTTTTAATAAAAAACACACACAAGCTGTCTCAATAGAAAATATTAAAAGTGTTTGGAAAGATAACTAAAAGAAAATTTGTTCAGGTGTTTAATCTTAGAAATGATCTCTCTGGCAAATAGATCAAGGAGCAATGTTAAGGTTTTAATGTTTATCTTAAGAAAAAAATAGGGAAAAGATAATTGACAAATAGTTTTAAAATAATTTGAACTCAATGTTAAAACCAAAGTGACTTAGGGTCTTCTGGGTGGCTCAGTTGGTTAAGTATCTGATTTCAGCTTAGGTCATGATCTCATGGTTTGTGGGTTTCGAGCCCCACGTTAGGCCCTATGTTGACACCTCAGAGCCTGGATCCTGCTTCAGATTCTGTGTCTCCCTCTGTCTCTACCCCTTCTCTACTCTCTCTCTCTCTCTCTCTCTCTCAAAAATAAACATTAAAAAATGTTTTAAAAATTAAAAACAAGTGACTTGATAGAATTACTAGGCTCAAATGATAAGAAAACTCAACTTTACTTTGGATATTTTGGAAATATGAGATTATTTCCTGTGCTAAAGTAATTATATCATTTATAATATGAAGTTGATTTGAAATAATCTCTATACGTATGGTTTTTTCCCCAAATGTTTTTTAATTCAAGTGTAACAAATTGGAAGTGTCTCAAAACTTAAGCTCAAATATGCTGAGTCTAAACCACTGGATGGCTAAAATGTCTTGCTAAGAAGTTCCTAAGAGTATGAAATAGGCACGGTGAAATATCATGGTATTAATTCAACAAACTAGGAACTTTAGAGATCTGAGATATTTGCTGTGTATTGAAACAGAAGACCTTAAGTGAATATCTAGGATGAATTTTCAGGTGGAATTCGAACTCTAGGCTAATGACTTCTGGAAGTTATTTTCAGTTTTAGGATTGTATATTTAATTTTTTTTTCAATTTTGTTATGTTAGTTGTTTAAAATATAGTTTCTAGAGCAGTAAGTCTAATTATATAATTGTGTAATTCCAAGTAATATTTTACATAGCACAAGTAAAACAAAAATGGATCTTTGGGAAGATGACTGCCTCTAGAGCTGGGGCAGGAGATGTACAATGAGCCTGGAAAAGCTTGTAGTGTCAGAAATTAAGGGAGTGCTCCAAACCCAAAACCAGGCATGCCTGGGTGGCTCAGTCAATTGAGTGCCTGCCTCTTGGTCATTATCCGAGGCTTCAGTCATGATCCCAGGGTTGTTGTGGAACCTAGCCTTGGTTCTGGTTCTGTTCTGAGCATGAGTCTGCTTAAGATTCTCTCTCTCTCTCTCTCTCTCTCTCTATGCCTTTTTCCTCCACTTTAACCCCCACCTCTAAAAACAAAACAAAACAAAAAACAAACAAAAAACCCACAGAGTATGTCAAAGGGACACAAGAGCCAACTGAAACAGCTCCCAAGAGCCAAAGGTGGAATAATTAGAGAACAAAAAAAAAAAAAAAAAAGTAAATAAAAGTAAATAGACTACAGCCATACTGCTATGGGCTTAATTGTGTTCCCATAAAATGTTTATGTTGAAACTCTAACCCCCAATATGATAGTGGTTGAAGATGGGGCCTTTGGGAGGTAATCAGGTTTAGATTGGGACCTTGTGAACAGATTAGTGCTATGATAGGAGAGGTGGTTTCTCTCTCTCTCTCTCTCTCTCTCTCTCTCTCTTTCTCTCTCTCTCTCTCTCTCTCTCTCTCTCTGCCAGGTGAAGACACAGAGAGAAGGCTGGCTGTCAGTAAGTCAGGAAGAGAGACCTCACCAGGGAATTGAATCTTTCTGGACCATGATCTTGAACTTCACAGCTGCCAAGATTTTAAGGAACAAATTTTTGATGTTTATGCCACTCAGTGTGTGGTATTTTGTTATGGCAGCCCAAGCTAAGACACATACTGATATAAATAAGTGAATGAATGACAAAATAGGGGAGAAGGGACAAAACTCTTCTCTGAAGAATTCCAAACAATTTATGTAGATTCTCCCACTCTCAAGAAGGGGCAGCATACCTCCTGTAAGTACAGGCTACTTGTGACTTTATCCAAAAAGGACAGTATGACAAGGAGAGGAGAGTAACTAAGGTGGCAAAACCTGGAAAATACTCCCTCAGCCATGTGGTCAAGAGTATCAACAGCGATAACTCAATTTGAGAGGATGTACCCTTGGCATGATGTGATGGTAATGACTGTTTACCTCTGAGTTCTTCGTAACAAACAAGGTATATTCCAGTCTGAACATGGGAAAAACATCCCACAAACTACAATTCAGGGAAATTTCTGCAAAATACCTGACCAGCACTTCTCAAAATTCTTAAGGTCATTGAAGACCAGGAAAGTCCGAGAAACTCCCAGCCAACAGGTGCCTAAAGAGACATGATGGCTAAAAATAATGTGGGACCCTGGATAGAATCCTGGTACAGAAACAGAGCACTAGACCAAAACAAAGGAAGGGTGACAAATTCTAGAGTTTAGGAAAGTGATAGTGTACCATATCAGTTTCTGAGTTTTGACAAATGGAAGGAACATGGTAACTTAACATGATAATCAGGGAAACAATAAGAGTATGGTGGGAACTCTACAGATTTTGCAACTTGTGTACAAATAAAGACTCTTCTACATAAATATGAAAGTATTCTAAAATAAAAATATGTTTTAACAAAAAGCAGGGCAGAGGCAAAGCAAAATTCCTATTGTCAGTGTTGTTAGTCATCTTGTACATTGAACATCTGTATTTAATAAATATATATTACGTTTCAGTTATATAAGTATTCTATAATCATTCTATCAGTATTTAAATATTTAGTGAGTATCCCAATTATTTTATCATAAAACTTTAATCTTCATTGCTTCATTTCCATCTTTTTTCCCTCACCTGTAATGTTTAGTCTTTTCCCCCTGAAATATTTTGTTCATTATATGTTTTCCCAATCATTCAATAACTTCAAATATACTCCCCAGTAATAAGAAGTTGATATCTGGACTTCTGGTCTCTGAAGTCTGTGTATTGCTGTGGTTGGAATATGCTGAAAGGTGCTGTGTGCCAATTACTTACATCCTTCCTACCCCAACACCCTTCTTGTTTCGCACCCATCATGGCACCTCTCTGCTTATATCAGCATTAACATTTTTACTTTCATTCTGCTTACGTGTCACCATGATAACCGGGACCATAAACTACAGAACATTAGTTAGTTACCATGTCAATCTTCAGTCACCTTTGTATTGCTTCTGCAGCTTTCCCTTTGTAGTCCTCTGTGGCATAGTGACGGGACAGCATACCCATTCCTGGGTTAGGTTCTTTCCTTCCACGTGCATGAATCCTGCCGTAGAAACACTCTGGCCTTTACTCTGCCATGCATTCTTGTCCATAAAAGTATCAGTCAATTATCTGACCGGTGAGTATAATAGAACCACCGATACTCACAGCGCCCTCCCTTTTTTACTCTGTGTTTGAGATATTTCTCTCTGTAGGAAGCAAACAGAAAAAAGGAAATCGAGAGGACGAAAGGAAAAGGGGAGGGAGTAAGAGAGACAGAAACAAAGAAACAAAGAGAAAAGATCCTTTCCTTCAATTTATAGGTTTTTCCTGGCAGACCCTTCCCCTAAGGGACACGAGTGCAATACTGTCTATAACTAGGGAAGTAGGTATTTGTCTGTAGCTCTATTATTAATAAAGGTGTTGTTTTAATCTCTGCTTGCCCAATCTCCTTGTCCAACCCACAAGTGATTCTGAATCTGTCTGGAGAAGAATTATTTATTGGGTTTTCTGGAATCCACACATACCCGCTATTACGGTCTTACTTATGTTCTATGATCCCCTTACCCTAATAGCAACATGTACTAAGAATAGGCATTTTAAAACTATTTTTGTAGCAAGCCATGGAACCACTAATGACTCAGTAATTTAAATTAACACATTGATCTAGGTCACCTTTATAATTCCCTTTTTACATATGAAAATTTAATGTGGAGGCCCAGACAGCAGCAATTCTGAGAAACTAAGCCACTGAATGAGAGCGGCCTCAGCACCGGCTCCTGCCTAATGATTTCCAAGTCCATTCTACCTCTGCTGCCCGTGCTCCTGTCTTTGTTTTGCTTTGCTTTGCTTCAATCTCTCATTTGGACTGTTAATCTCTTTGGGCCTCAGGTTCTATCCTAACCAATTTTTCTTCTTGGGCTTCTACAGTTTTTCTTTTCAAACTCTCATGGTTTGGGCTCAAAAACTTCCACTAGTCAAATTTCCTGAGCGAGGCACTCGGGTTGTTTATAACTGGACACGACCTACACGAACGCCTCTCATTACCTCACCTCATTCTCTTGTCCTTACAGACACAGCAGTCTGTCCCTATGTCACCGGCTTGCCAATATGTCCATTCTAGATGGGTTTTCCAAAGTGCCTATATGAATATTTCTGCTATTCATTGCTTCTCTTTCATAAAAGCAGAACTCAAAAATGATTTCCTGCTTCAAGCCCTTATGAACAACTGCTTGGGATTTGCTTACTCTTCCCCCTAGTGCGAAAAAAACCCCAATAATATCATTTATGCCTTTTATCAGCATTCTTGTTTTTGTTAACTAATAAATATTGAAACTATACATTAATATAGTAAATATCTCTATTATTTAATACATTAATTGATATGTGTTAATACTGGCTTTATTAAATGTTTAATAAATTAATAGTACTATAAAATATTAAATGCTTAAACGTGTATAAAATGTTAAATAAAATCATTAGATATAAAAGTGCATTAAATATTTAATATATTATATTAAGTATATTCTATATTATACACATTTATATATATACATTTATACTAATTGCATATTCAGAATCTTTCTAGGAAGTAGAAATAATGGACCTTATTCCCTATTGCAATAACATATTAATATTTAAAATCTGCCCTTAAAATTTTAACTAGTGTCTTAGACAGTTTGGCTTGCATTACAAAATACCATGGAATAGGAAGCTTAAACAATAGAAATTTGAATCTCACAGTTCCAGAAAGCCCAAGATCCAGGTACCCCCATATTTGCTGTATGGTCAAGACCTTTGTTAGGGTGGCCCGTGACACAGGTGGCAAAGAGTTGCACAGAATGGAGCACCAAGCAGGACAGGACAGAGTTTATTCGCTCTCCAAGGGAGAAGAGGGGCCAGACATCTAGAGAAATGTCAGCTCTGAGCTTCCGTCAGGCTGGGCCTTTTAAGTTTTGTTGTTGTTTGTTTATTTGTTTGTTTGTTTGTTAAGGATGTGAGAGTGTTGAAGTTGAGCTCATGGCAGGTATGGAGAGGTATGGCCAGGAAAAGCAAGAGGTGGCAGGTTTTTCAAAGGCCTCTGTCCAAGACTTGTCTGGGATGTGGGTTGTGGTCAGGCTAGAGAAGATTATGTTTTATAGCTATGATTTATTCTCTGAGAATGTAGGGCCCCTTGACCCAGAAAACCAAAGAGGGCCAAGTGCAGACATCTGTGAGTTTTGTCTGTAAGTGTGGTGGGGCTTTGAATAGAATCCTTTCATTGCTCCTCTCTTTATTTAAAACTATTTTTGATTGGGAGAAGTCATTTTTCCATAAGTACTTCCTGCCGGGTAAGGGCATAGAACTGTCCCTACTTAGCTGCAAGAGAACTGAGAGTGAGAGAAAGGTTGATAGTGGACTGCTCTGAAAGCAAGGGCTTAAACGTGAGCTTGTTGAGCCCTTAGAGAACGAACAAGAGCTGAGATTTGGTCCTGAATGAGATTAGATATTTTAAGATACGGGGCCCAAAAATAAGGGCTAGTCCAATAACCACTAAAGGTCCCAGGAAAGGAGAGAACCATGAGAACCAAGAGGCAGATATCTAGTTTCCAGGAAAACCAATCAGAACCCCAGTTCTTATATGGTTTTTGACTGCTTCTAGTTGTGTTGATGATTTTTGTCAAGGCTGTCTCAGACCTGGCCTGACTCATTTAAGTAGAAGCAATATTATTTCCATAGTAAAGCATAAGTTCTCCCCTGATTAGCAGTCAGTAGGTCTAAAGCTCAACAGTTTTGAAGATCTACTCCTGCCGGGGAATCAATCTGTCTCTCCAAGTGCTTGGAGTGTGGAAGCCAAGCCAGCTTCTTGTTGACTCAAGGTAAGAGACAGCTCCTGTGTATGAATAGAATGGGTTATTCCTCCTGTGCCTAACACAATTTTTGTAAAGATGGCAAGGAGGACGAGGATAGACATTGGCTCAGTTCTGTAGCAGTGGGATAAAGACTGGGTTTTTACTCGAGTGCCTGTTATACTCTGCCCTAATTATATGAGGACTGGTGAGTTGGGCAAGTGATGTCAAAAATTAGGTATATGAGGGCTCAGTGCTCCTTCCATGTGGGGGGTAAGCAGACAAAGGCCTATGTTTTATAGAGAAAATAGATGTAAGAGTTGGGCTCCATGTAGGGCAAGAGGGTGAGTTGGCCTGGTGTAAGCAAAAATCCTAAGGATGAGACAGATTGTTGATTAAGTTGAGCTTTGGAGAGGGAGACATTACCACCTTTGTTGGGAAGGCGAGGAAAGTGATGGCGTAAGAAATAGAAGTGGGCAAAGAACAGCTACAGAGGAGAAGGTCATCCACATGTTGGATAAGGGTACTATTTGGAAGAGAAAGGTTAGAGGAATCTGATGCCAGTGCTTATCCAAAGAGGTGGTTAAGCTATCCCTAAAACCCTATGGGAGAATTGTCCAAGTTAACTGTTGGGGGTGTTGGGTGTTGGGGTCAGTCCAGCTGACCCCTCTGTATATTTACTGTATAATTACTCAGGCTAGGACTTCCAGTACTTATTAAATAGAAGTGTTAGTAGCAGGCATCCCTGTTTTGTTCCTGATCTTAAAGCAAAATTTTCAGTCTTTCACCATTGAATATAATGTCAGCCGTGAGCTTTTTGTAAGTGACTTTTATTATGTTAATGCTTTTCTACTCCTGGTTCACTGAGTATTTTTATTATAAAAGGGTATTAAATTTTGCCAACTTTTTTTTCTACATCAGTTGAGATAATCATGTGGTTTTTCTTCTTTATTCTATTATTGTGGTATATTATATTTATTGATTTTTATATGTTGAACTCTCTGTGAATTCCAGGAATAAACCCACTTGATCATGGTGTATAATTTTTTGAATATGTCACTGAGTTCTCTTTGCTAGGATTTTCTGGAAGATTTTTGCATCAATCTTCATCTGGGACATTCATTGGTCTATAGTTTTCTTGTAGTGTCTGACTCTAGTATCAGGATAATGCTGGCCTCTTAAAATGACTTTGGACGTGCCTCTTTTCAATATTTTTGAAGAGTTTGAGGCTTGGTGTTAATTATTCATTAAACGTTTGATAGCATTCACCAGTGAAGCCATCTGGTCCTGGTCTTTTCTTTGTCGGGCTTTGATTATAGATTCACTTACCCTAACTTGCTATAGATCTGTTAAGATTTTCTATTTTTTTTTCTAACAATCTAATTTTAGTGGATTGTTATACCTTTCAAAGAATTTGTTCATTTCATGTAGGTTTTCCTACTTGTTGGCATATAATTTTTCCTAGTATTCTTTTATAATTATATTCATTTCTGTAAAATCAGTTGTACTTTTTTCTCTTTCATTCTGATTTTAATTGAATCTTCTTTTTTTTTTTTTTAGTTGATCTAGCTAAAGGTTTGCTAATTTTGCTGAGCTTTCAAACAACAAATTATTGGTTTCACTGATATTGTCTATTGTTTTCCACTTCTGTATTTTTTTTATCTCTACTGGAATCTTTATTATTTCCTTTCTTCTCTTAGCTTTGGGTTTCGTTTGTTCTTTTTCTGATTCCTTGAGTATAAAGATAGGTTTCTGATTTTAAATCTTTTTGTTTGTTTTCATTTGTCTTAAGGTTTTTCTAATTTCCCATGTAATTTTTCTTTGGCTCATTGTTTTTTTAAGTGAATGTTATTTCCACTTTTTGTGAATTTTTCAGTTTTCCTTCTACTATTTATTTCTAGTTTCTTTCCATTGTGCTCATAAAAGACACTGTATATGATTTCAATCTTTTTAAATGTTTTAAGACTGTAGCCGAACATTTGCTCCATCCTAGAGAATATTCTATACGTGCTTGACAAAAATGTGAGTTCTGTATATGTTAGGGCCAATTGTCCTGTACTGTTTTTAAGTCCTCTGTTACTTTTTTGATTTGTCTAGTTGTTTCATTATTGGAAATGAGGTATTAAAGTTTCCTGCTATTATTATAAATCTATCTACATTTCCCTTTAATACTGTTTATGTTTGTTTCATATATGTAGGAGCTCTGATGCATATATATATATATTTATAATTTTCATATTTTCTTCAATTGAACCTTTTATAATTATATAATATTCTTTGCCTCTTGTAACAATTTTTAGCTTAAAGCTTATTTTTTGTTATGCTAGAATGGCCACTCCTACTCTCTTTTGCTTGTTATTTGCATGGAATATCTTTTTCCGTTCTTTCACTGTTAACCTATTCATGTCCTCAGGTCTAAAATGAAACAGCATAGTTGAATCTTATTGTTTCATCCATTCTGCTAATTCTTTTGACTGGTAATTTTAATCCCTTTTACATTTAATATAATTACTAATAGAGAAGAGCTTACTTTTACTATTGTGTTAATTGTTTTCTGTATGTCTCTAACTTTTTGTCCCTTAATTCCTCCCTTGACTTGTTTTGTGTTTAATTGAGTTTTTTATAATGACACATTTTTCATTTCTCATTTCCTTTTGTGTATGTTTTATAGATTTTTTTTGTATCTTTATCATGAGGATCACATAAAACATTCCAATTTTGTAACACTCTATTTTGATGTGATAACAACTTAACTTCAATCGCTTATAAAAATCTACCTTACGCTTTTGCCACTAATTTTTTGTTGTTAATGTTACAAATTACATTTTTATGTATTGCATACCAACTAAAATAAATCTACAGTTATTTTTATACTTCTTTTATTTTTTAAATTTTATAAAAGAATTAAAAGGGGGATTATAAACCAAAATTAAATAATGGTCTTCTTTTGTACGTATAGTTATCTTTAGCTGAGAGCTTCATATTTTCTAACTGCTCCAAGTTACTCTCAGTTACCTTTTTATTTCAATTTTAAGACTTCCTTTAGCATTTCGTGTAGAGCATGAGTAGTAGTAATGAACTCCCCTACCTTTTGTTTATTTGAGAAAGCCTTAACTTCCTCCACATTGTTTAACAACCGTTTTTCCAGACATAGAATTTTTGGTTGAAAAGTTTTTTTTTTCTTTCAGCCCTTTGAAGATATCATCCCATGTATCTATCTATCTATCTATCTATCAATGCCCTTCTTACTTACAAGGTTTCTGTTGAGAAATCCACTGATCATGTTATAAGGACTTCCATATTTATTACATACTATTTTTCTATTGCTGCTTTCAAGATTTTCTCTTTGTCTTGACTCTTGACAGTTTGATTATGATGTGCCTCACTGTGGGTCTCTTTGCGTTTCCTATTTAGAGGTCATTGAGATTCTTATATTTGTATATTCATGTCTTTCCTCAAATGTATATACTCTGTATTCTTCAAATTCAACATATTTCTTCAGACAAGTTTTGTGCCCTTTTTTCTAACTTATCTCCTTCTGGGTCTCTTATAATGTATAATGTATACGTTTGTCTGCCTGATGGCATCCCAAAACTTCCTTTGACTCTGTTCACTTTTCTTCATTTTCTTTTCACTCTCAGACTCCATAATTTCCAATAAATTGTCTTTTAGGTCACTAGTTTTTAATTTTGCCTGCTCAAGTCTGCTGTTGAACTTCTTTTTTTTTTTTTTTTTTTTTTTTTTATTTTTGGGACAGAGAGAGACAGAGCATGAATGGGGGAGGGGCAGAGAGGGAGGGAGACACAGAATCGGAAACAGGCTCCAGGCTCTGAGCCGTCAGCCCAGAGCCCGACGCGGGGCTCGAACTCACGGACCGCGAGATCGTGACCTGGCTGAAGTCGGACGCTTAACCGACTGCGCCACCCAGGCGCCCCTGTTGAACTTCTTTAGTGAATTTTTCAATTCAGTTGTTGTATTTTTTTTTTTTTAGCTCCAGAATTTCTACTTGGTTCATTTTTATAATTTCCATATCTTTGTTTGATATTCTTATTTTGTTCATGAATTGTTTGCCTGATTTTATTCATTATGTCTTTCTGTATTCATTAAGCTATTCAAGACAGATGTTTTAAAAGTCTTTGCCAGTTAATACATAGACCTGGTTGTTTTAGGGTCAGTTTCTAGAGACTTATGTTGTTCTTTTAAATAGTCCTTGTTCTCTGTCTCTTTGTATGTCTTTTGCTCTTTGTTGAAAATTGAGAATTTGGAAAAAATAGCCATTTCTTCCAGTCTTCGAGAGGGTCATCTGAAGCTCTTTACCTCATGGCATTTACCACTGCTTTCAACAGCCTCCAACCTAATATCCTACCTATGCTGACTGTTCTCTTCAGCTCTCTAAGTCAAGTACAAACCAGTACCCAGACAGCTCCCAGAGAAACCAACATATTGCAAGTTCCACTTTTTTTTTCTTTTTCTTTTTCTTTTTTTTTTTTTTTTTAGCAGCAGGCAAAAGTTTGTTAGAGTATAAGATTAGAAAGTAAGAGTAGTAGGAAAGCTGTCTTTACAGAGAGGGGACATTCAAAAGTGAATGCCCCTTTTCCTTCTATCCTTAAGAGGAACTTGGAACTGAGCAGTTTATTCCCCACTACACCATGGTCCACCAGAGGTGGGATATGGCAAGGGCAAGCAAAAATGCCATGAAATTTCCTGGCATTTTGATAGAGGCTTTTTATTGGTTAGGTATTTGCTTGATTACTGCCACATCTTAACTACTTTCTGGAGTTCTTACAAAGCCATTGTGACCTGTATGTTGCTTTTTATTTAGTCTTTCCGTGGGCAGTGAGGGCTTGGAACTTCTCGTCTGCCATCTTGCTGACACCACTCCAGAATAATCCGCTTTTATGTTCCCATAAACTTTGTGGCCGTGCTCAAACGTCCAATCCCCGTCTTCAGTTGAAGATATTTCGGGATGATTCACTAGGCAGGGCTGATAATGACAGCACCCACTACCCAGAACCGCAAGTGTACAGGTACATTCTATGAAAAGAAGATCATGCTAACATTCAAAAATGTGAATTTAAACAGATAAAACCTTAAAATATAAACACTGAAAAACTTTATAAATATCTTCTCAAATATAGATTTATAATCGATATAGTGTTACCTCATTCATTTTTTTTTGTTAAATAAAATACTGACAAGTACTAAATAAGCAATAAATATTTTCTCTTTCCCCTTTTACTCCACCGTCTTCCACGGGAATGTACTCTTTCCAACTCTTCTCCCTCCCACTATGTTAACCAAAATTTTACAATCTCAGCAATTTTACAATCTTCACTGAATGCTGAAGATTCATTCTATTAATTATATTCAATAGATGGTAACATAGCATGAACATATTAAAATATCCGTGCACTTCAAATATTGGTGTATGATAGTCTTTAATGACTAAATTACAGTAGACTTATGTAATGCTCTTGATTAAATGTATGCAAAACATTCTGACCTTGAAATTATACTAAATAATGATTGGCACAATTTACTACCGAGCATAACCAGGAACAGTGTAAAATGTACTCTGAATTATTCTTATCATACCTGGGAAAATTAGAGCATTATATTTTTCATGGCACTTACAAAAATCAATCAAGTTTAGTTCCGCTATTTCTGATAAAGTGTCCTTATTTTAGAATCACCAAAGGGGTCAAATTGGGTCAAAGCCCTTTCTACCTTGGTCTGTGGAATCTAGACCCTGCTGGACTCTTCAAGTTCCTTCGGTGTACAAAACAAGTTTGGAGATAACGCACATGTTTCTTTGCAAACTATGCAAGAGTTATTGGAGACAAAAAAAATGCGGGATTGAAGACTTTTATTACAAATGTGAAGCTTATTTGTAGCATCTGCATATTAATGAATCATATGGCCTTTATGCCACGGTTCTTTTAGTTGCAGTCTGTCACAAAATGGAGAATCTTTAGAGCCCCTTCAGGAACGATACGAGATCCTTAAAAATCAGGACAATAAAGTTAAGCAGGACATCTGGGAACATGAAGAATGTGACAATGTGATCAGAATATGCTCTGTCAAAATGAGAACATTGAAGAAGGATTTCTAATGGCTCCCTAAACAGACCTATTGGGTGACATAAAGTTGAAATACCAAAGTGGAAATGAAAATTATTTTCTCCCTAGCACTGTCATAGCATCCTTCATAGGATCACGAGCAATTTGAGGACAAGTTCTGTCTGTTCCTTTTTACTTTTATTGTGTGTGTGTGTGTGTGTGTGTGTGTGTGTGCCACAGCCCATTGTGTAATGTCTGACACATAATGGACATTCAGTCAGTATTTGTTGAGTGAGTAAAGGAAGGTTAATGTTCTGCCAGCAACATTTTCTATGGGGATAACAAGCACTGGCCAATTAGAAATTAGAAGGCATTTATAAATATATGATGAGAGAGAATCAATAGATTTCAAAATATTCTTTTGAGTCTTCTAGGCTACTAATTGACTTAATGTTCCAAAATCATATGATAGAAATTACTGAAATGGGCCCCAGGACTTAGGGACCACTCTGTGGAACTGATGGGATTATACCTTGGATGTTAGACCCAAAATGAAAATATCAGAATTTGACTCTTCACAGAAAGTATAAAAAATTCTAAATATTAACATACTTAAATAATATATACAAATACTGATTAGCTATATTTAAGTTTTTCTTATTTGCTATTTCCCATAATGTTTGATTTGACCAATTATGATAAAAATACAGATGGATGATGATAATGATGATGATGATGATGATGATGATATTTGTGGTGATTTACACACATGGGACCTACTTTGATAATATGCAAACAACTGCTGCAATGTAATATGTAATACAGGCATAATTTCCCTTAATCTTATTGAACAGATAGATTATATTGAGTTTTCTATAGACATGTAGCAGTTTACTCATCTAAAGTTTGTAGAATATAAACCTAAAGAATAACGTTCTTTAGAAAATCAAAGAACAAAAAAAGGCTTATACAGAATCAAAAAGGTTGAGAGAGATCCTTAGATCGGGGAATTTTCTCCAAAACACTCATAAGGATTTATTCCCCTTGTGAACATATCATTATCCAGGATCTTGCCTTTATATAGTTTTGAGGCTTATGAACCTAAATTTAGAAAATATTTCAGGTTAGGACTAATTTTAATCTAATTTGTAAATCTGGTACAGTAAACCTACATGTCTATTTATTGATTTCACATGGATGTTTTACATAGCATGGACTCAAAGTCTCACTATGGTATAGTCCTTTTTTTTCTCTCTCTCTAAAGAGAGGGATATGTTAGCTTGAGTTCCTCAGATGTGGACCCAGAGATAATAATCTGTGATTACAAAAGTTTCCCAGAAGAAATGAGTGAAGGAGGAAATGGGACAGAGAAGTGGGGAGACTACTGGTACTCTGTCAGAGACTCGCAGGAAATTTGGAGTGTGCCCAACCTCCGAATTGTCCCGCCCAGGAATAAGGCATCTGGGGCACCTGTTATTGCAACCTGTCACTTACTAGTGAAGCCTCATGCCTGTAAGGATGCAAATTCCCAAGTAAATTTTGTTCTCCATTCACACAGCTGATGAAACCTCTCATTCCCCTTGGGTAGCGTTCCAGAAAGAACGAGTTACAGGTACTCGCTGCTGGGAGCAAACTCTCACAGAAGCTTTGGGGGTGCACAAAATGCTCAAAAGAAAGCCAAGTGGTTCTGGTAAGAGCACCCATATGGTTGTCTCATACACATAGACATGTATGGGAAGCTAAATCATGATTGTAAAGTTTTGTGAAGGCAAACCAGTAACAAACTTGACTGACAGACTGGATCATTTCATGTTTTCAGAT
Source organism: Lynx canadensis (assembly GCF_007474595.2). Classification (NCBI taxonomy): domain Eukaryota; kingdom Metazoa; phylum Chordata; class Mammalia; order Carnivora; family Felidae; genus Lynx; species Lynx canadensis. Next base: position 80,735,755 of record NC_044320.2, on the reverse strand, counting down.
AAAATAATCTGGTACATCAGTAATTACAGGAAACATGGTCTATCCCATAAGGAAAGAAGCTAGTCAGCAAAGTTTTCCCTGTCCTGAAAAAGTGTGCATTTTGCCTTCGTGATTACATATACTTTTTCTTTCTTCTTTTCTTCCTCCCTTACTTCCTTTCTCTCTCTTTCTCTTTCTCTTTCCTTCCTTTCTTTCTCTTTTTCTTTCCTTTCTTCCTTTCTTTATTTTTTCTAAATTTCTTACCTTTTATTTTGATTTTCTTTCTTTTTTTTTTTTTTTTTTTTTTTTACAAATAATCAGTCCCCCTTCACAATACCTTGTTCTTTCTTTGGAAATGTCAATAATGTTAATCAGAATACATAAAGATTATCAGGCCAGCGTAATTACAGTAATCTTAACCAGAATATATAACGATTATCAGGCCAGCAACTTATTCTATAATTTTGACATACTAGTGTCAGTTTGCAACCCTTTCAGAAGCTTCTTTGGTGTAATCTCAAACCAGCCAACATAAGGACAAGGCAGGTAGAGGCTGAGTAAAGAAGCAGCCACTCCAGGTTCATAGGTGGAAGTTTTAATAAACCAAGAAAACTTACACATCAGGCTTGTCTTGGGGGGCAGCTAGATAAATAGATCCCCACACTTGCCCTCAGCATCTCAGGTTTATAAAAAGGCCTTAGTTTTAGTCAGGTACACCATGCAGGTGTGTTCAACATCTCAAGGCTCTGTCCCAGAGCAGCTTCTGAGAGAGGGAAAGGCAAGTGGAACCCACATTGCAAGGACAGGGGAAGGGGTGGAGAACCTCTGAGTTCCCTGGGGGCAGCCCAAAGATCAATCACCTCTCTTCGATGACATTGCCCAACAATTACCACAATGCTTTTATGTTTAAAATGTAATTTTTAGGAGACAAAATTGTTTCCAAGTTATCGGTAGAGGTTTGCTGAAGGGTTGAAGTGCTAACAACACACACTGACACTACATGAAGTTACTAAAGCGGATTTAGTTATTTTACTTTGATCAGAGCAAAATAAACAAACAACAACTTTGGACGGTATGAAACTTTTAATCCATTTTGTCAGAACATACCTAATGTTACATTAATAGACACTTCTACAAAAATAAATTTAAAAAAACAGATGCTTCCAGTTTGGATTTTCTCATTTTTAATGGGGTGGTCCTAGATATGATGGCATTATCTTTCTTCCCACTGTACACAACGAAGACACTGGGTGAAATACACATTCAAACTTTTTCCACATATCAGACCAGACACACACACACACACACACACACACACACAGGACTGTGAGCTATAAGAGAAAGAAGGGGAACCCACAACAGTGCTTACCCTCAGAGGCTGCTCTGGACCATGGGACAGAGCAGGAAGATTCAGGGGCAACCCCAAGCAGAGAGGCAAGGCCTCTCTGAGTCCAGGACTGTTAGGGGAGGAGTCAGGGGAGGAACAGGTGGATGGGATTTGAGTGCTGGAGTTGTAAAGAGGAAGGGACCCTGCAAACGAGCTCAAAAATCTGCATAAAGGACCCCTAACGTGTATGGGGTAATACTGAGTCCCACATGCACAGAGTGAAGCATCACATGACTGGCAATAAAGGGAAAGGAAGTATAATAATTCCATCAGCTTGCACGACATGGGGAAAGTGTTCTGATCAGCAAGACTCCTTGTCAAACCCCCTGGGTATTCACCCCAGAATTGTAGTGCAGGGCCAAACTTCCATACTGTGCTGAAAAGCAAGACTTAGACTTTTTAGTTTGCTCTCACTTTCGTAATAAGCCCTAAGACATAAAGTCCATGTTACCAATCACTTGCAATTTATGCTAGCATTTTGGCTATTAACATACCTTTTTTACTATTCTAATTTTTTTTATTTAATGTTATCCCATTATCAGACCACATTGCATTCTCTGAATACACTAGAGTAATCCTATTTTCATTTTGCCTTTCTACTGAGTTGTTTTTTTTTTTTTAATGAAACATACCTGTATATTTGTCCCTGTTTTATTTAGTCTACTTCTTATTTGTTTGTCATCAAATTACTGAGTAGTTTTTTTTCTTAACAGAGCCTCATTTATTTATAATAATAATAAATGAGATTGTTATTATGAACACATATTGTAATAAAAGTCAATAAGCCAGATTATCTTTAGAATAGTCTTGACCAAAACACTTCCTTTCTGTTATATTTCACAATGGACATGAATCTCACTATTATATATGAATTCTTTCCTTAGTACTAAAAATTGCTGGTGTATTCATTACATACACAGTGTTTTTCCTTGTCTCATTGCCTGGGAAACAATATAATTATGGAAAATATTGTGTTTGCCTGTGCATAATATTTCCCAAATGAGAGATAAATGCCTAGATTTCTGCCATGATACGAGTATGTTCTGTCTGAAATATTTTCATATTCATTGAGTATTATGCACAAAGAGTAGGGTATGTATGAATATAAATGTTATATGCTTTCCTCTAAATGTAATTAGTTCCACAAAGAATATAGCTCTTTATTTAAAAATATAAAAACTGGGAAGGGACCATGGAAAGTTTTTTGCATCTCTCCTCCCTGAAATGCAGCCAGATCAACACCAAATCATCTTGCACACCTAGAAAACTGATTTGAGGGTAACACAACAATCTGCCCAATTTAAACCACAGAACTCGGCAGGCAAAGTCCCAGCGGACTCCAGAGAACAACCACATTTGCTGGTGTTGGAACAAGGACATTAAGAGTCAAGCCTGGTGTCAGATGTGTGTTGTGAGTTACCATAATCCCTGAAATGCTGCTGCTACACGATCACACAAACTTTTTCTGGGGTGGGCTGTCATCTGGGCATTGCTCAGTGAGACCATTCCCCAGAGGGTCTGAGCAGGTCAAAGCCCCAGTCCCTCAGAAGTGAGGGCTTGTGAAAGAGCCCCATCTGAAATAAAACTCAGGAGGGAGGTGCTGCCTCTCAGCCTGATGGCTTGGTCGCAGACTGTGTAGAAACAGGGAGTGGGCAGAAGACTGAGACAAAGGAGGGGTGCTTGATTACCAGTGGGGGAGAGCACAGAGTTCTGAAACTAGAGACTGGGTAGCTGTGTGATGCCATTTTCACCCCTCCTGCACATGTGCATACATGCCTACACACACAACAATCCACCCCAGTAAGCTAAGCAGTGCCATCTAGTGGAGAATGGAACCATTACAAGAAGCCCCACCCAACTGGGCCAACTGCACTCTTGAGGAACACCACAAGTCTCTCCCCCTGCTTAGTTTACAGACTATAAAGTGCTTCATAGATTGACTTTTAGGGGAAACTGGATATAATTTCAGTAGGATTTCATTCTGTTAGCTTGTCCATCTATTGATTTTTTTCCTTTTCCTTTTTTTTTCTTATTCTTGAATACAGAAAGAGAAAAAAAATATTTTTATTTTCCGTTTTTTTTAATTTTTTAATGTTTATTTACTTTTGAGAGAGAGCAAGCAGAGGAGGAACAGAGAGAGATAGAGACTCAGAATCTGAAGCAGGCTCAGGCTCTGAGCTGTCAGCACATATCCCGATGTAGGGCTCGAACCCATGAACCACGAGATAATGACCTGAGCTGAAGTCGGACGCTTAACTGACTGAGCCACCCAGGTGCCCCCTTATTTTCTGTTTTTATAAGAAAGAGTTTTCTTTATTGTTTTCTACTTTATTTTTTTCACTTTTTTGTAAATGTTTTAAATTCTATTTTACTTTCATAGTTTCATTTTATTCTACTTTATGGTATTCATTTTTTCAAATTTGCAAAAGTTTCCCTTTTTTTTCTTTCACTTTTTTCTTTATTCTATCAAGCTTCTTCCAACAACCAGACCAAAACACATCTAGAAGCTAGAACCCTTAATTTGATTTTTGTATTGTTTTAAAGTTTTTAATTTTTATTTTTTTTACTTTATTATTCCCTTTCTTCCTTCAAAGTGAAAAAACAAAGGATTCACCCCAAAAGAAAGAATAGGAATAAATGACATCCAGGGACTTAATCAACACAGATAAAAGCAAGATGTTTGAACCAGAATTTAGCATTATGATAATAAGAATACTAGCTGGGGTTTAATATAGATTAGAATCCTTTTCTGTAGAGATAAAGAAGTAAAAGCTAGTCAGGATGAAATTTAAAATGCTATAACTGAGCTTCAATCTCAAATGGATGCCATGGCAGCAAGGATGGATGGGGCAGAGCAGAGAATCAGCGATACAGAGGACAAAATTATGGAGAATAATGAAGCAGAAAAAAAGAGGGAGACTAAGGCAAAAGAGTACAATATAAGAACTAGAGAACTCAGTGACTCATTAAAAAGGGGAAAAGACATCCAAATCATAGGGTTCCAGAAGACAAAGAAAGAGAAAAAGGGATAGAAGGTTTATGTGAGCAAATCATAGTGGAAAACTTTCCTAACCTGGGGAAAGACACAGATATCAAAATCCAGGAAGCACAGAGAACTCCCATTAGATTCAACAAAAATTGGCCATCAACAAGGCATATCATAGTCAAATTCGCAAAATACTCAGGGAAGGAAAGAATCATGAAAGCAGCAAGGGAAAAAAGTCCTTAACCTACAAGGGAAGGAATATCAGGTTCACAGCAGACCTAGCCACAGAACTTGAAAGGCCAGAAAGGAGTGGCAGAATATATTCAATGTGCTGAATCAGAAAAATATGCAGCCAAGAATTCTTTATCCAGCAAGACTGTCATTCAAAATAGAAGGAGAGATGGAAAGTTTCCCAGACAAACAAAAACTAAACCAGCCTCACAAAAAAATGTTAAGGGGGACTCTCTGAGGGGAGAAAAGACAAAAACAAGACAAAACAAAGCAAAACAAAGCACCAAAAGACCAAAAGCAACAAAGACTAGAAAGGACCAGAGAACACCATGAGAAACTCCAACTCTACAGGCAACATAATGTCAATAAATTCAGATATTTCAGTATTCACTCAATAGACTAATTGTTTCAATAAAAAGACATAGGGTAAGAGAATGGATAAGAAAACAAGATCCATCTATATGCTGTTTACAAGAGACCCATTTTAGACCTAAAAACGCTTTCAGATTGAAAGGAAGGGGATGGAGAACCATCTATCATGCTAATAGTTATCAAACAACAACAACTACAATTACAACAAAAAAACCCAGAGTGGCCATACTTATACCAGACAAAATCGTTTTATTTTAAAGCTAGATTTTAAAATAAAGACTGTAACAAGAGATGAAGAAAGACATTATATCATAACTAAAGGGTCTATCCATCAAGAGTATCTAACAACTGTAAACATTTACGCTCCAAACATGAGGCACCCAAATATGTAAACCAATCACAAAGATACAGAAACTCATTGATAATAATACCATAATAGTAGGGTATTTCACCACCCCACTTACAATGGATGGATCATTTAAACAGAAAATCAACAAGGAAACAATGGCTTTGAATGAGGCTCTGGACTGGATGGACTTGACAGATATATTCAGAACATTTCATCCTAAAGCAGCAGAATATACATTTTTCCCAAGTGCACATGGAACATTCTCCACAATAGATCACATACTGGGACACAAATCAGCCCTAAACAAGTAAAAATAGATTGAGGTCCTATCTTGCATATTTTTAGACCACGACGCTATGAAACTTGAAATCAACCACATGAAAAAATTTGGAAAGATAACAAGTACTTGGAGACTAAAGAACATCCTACTAAAGAATGAATGGGCTAACCAAGAAGTTAAAGATGAAATTAAAAAGGACATGGAAGCCAACAAAAATGACCATAACTCAAAACCTCTGGGACGCAGCAAAGGCGGTAATAAGAGCAATCCAGGTCTTCCTAAAGAAGGAAGAAAGATCTCAGATGCACAAACTAAACTTACACCTTAAAGAGCTGGAAAAAGAACAGCAAATAAAACCCCAAACCAGCAGAAGACAGGAAATAATAAAGATTAGAGCAGAAGTCAATGATATCAAGACCAAACCAAACCAAACCAAACCAAACAAAACAAAAGACAGTAGAACAGATCAATGAAACCAGGTACTTGTTCTTTGAAAGAATTAACAAAATCGATAAACCCCTAGCCAGTTTGATCAAAAAGAAAAAGGAAAGGACCCAAATAAGTAAAATCAAGAATGAAAGAGGAGAGATCACAACCAACACAGCAGAAATAAAAACAATTATAAGAGAATATTATGAGTAATTATATGCCAATAAAATTGTCAATCTGGGAGAAATGGGAAAATTCTTAGAAACATATAAGCTACCAAAACTGAAGCAGGAAAAACAGAAAATTTGGACAAACCCATAACAAGTAAACAAATCGAATCAGTAATCAAAATCTCCCCAAAAAACAAGATACCAGGTCCAGATGGCTTTCCATGGGGAATTACACCAAATATTTAAAGAAGAACAGCTTTTGAAGCCATTCCAAAAAATAGAAATGGAAGGAAAACTTCCAGAATCATTTTAAGAAGGCAGCATTACCTTGATTCCAATACCAAAGACCCCACTAAAAAGGAGAACTATAGAACAATTTTGTTGATGAACATGGATGCAAAAATCCTCAACAAGATACTAGCCCTAGCCAACTGGATCCAATAATACATTAATAGAATTATTCACCATGACCAAGTAGGATTTATACCTGGGATGCAGGGCGGTTCAATATCCACAAAACAATCAATGTGATACATCACATCAACAAAAGAAAGGATAAGAACCACATGATCCCTTCAATACATTTAGGTGAATGCAGATTCCCTTCCGCTGGGCTTCCTTGGAAACACCTGACGAAAAACAATTTTGGAAAGCCCTGTATGATTTATTTAGTTTCTTGGACCAGGGTTGTCATATGGCGGTTCCCAATATCTTTCAAATTTATAGCAGTCACTTAGAATATTAGTTAATGGACAATTCATGTATTCTCAGCATTCTTATTTTAATTGCTGAAGAAAAATGCCCTAGTATCGTAAAGTTGTGAAGTTTTACCCAATTTGAATATAATATTTAATCCAAAAGTTAATCCTAACATTCCTAGCTTCTTTATATGACAAAATCTAAAAATTTATAACATAGAGTACATCTTTATGAATACAACCTTTAGGAATACAACCTTGAGCAGAGCTCTGATCAAAATTATACATAGTATACTTGGAAATTTAATTAATATTCAAGCCTCTGATACCTTATGTATATCATCTGATTAATATATATAAATAAGCAGGATCTACATGGGAAACATCGTATAATGTATTAAAAATTGTCTCCTGGCTAAACTCAGGATTTTTACAAATGTGACCATAATACTATAGACGGACAGCAAAGGGTGTACGTTACTTTACTGCAGGTAAACAGTCAGTGAAATATTATGTGTGACTCCTCAGAGCAGAGACGCAACAAAATCCTGCAACATGGAAAAGTTTTGGAGACCCAAAAAGCCCAGCTAACGTGGCGAGAGGTTCTTGGTCTCAGTCATCTATGAGAATAATATGGGATCTTGTCAGTTGTTCTGGTTTGTCTTTTGCAAGAGTATTTTTTATATTCCTGTCACTGACAACTGTTCTAGAGAAACTGGCTAGTCCTTGTTGAGCTGCGAGGGGAGCCCAGAATATTCTAAGCATGAGGTGTCCCAATCACATTACCCACCCTGACAACCCAGGCCCAGGCCCAGGCTCATCTAAGGCTAGTCTTGATTAAACAATAATTAAAACATCGGATCCAATAGTGGTACCAGAAAGGCATCAGAAAAGAGAAAGGATGGGGATGTGCAAGGAAGTGACCTTCCTGCCATGTTTCCACAGCTGGACCCAATCCTTTACTTGTTCTAGTAAAAGAGAAAGCCACCGTCTTCTCCTTGGATCATTTAGCAAACCATCCATACTGGAACCGGGATGGAGACTCATGAACACTCTGCTTTCTTTTCCCCAATCTTCATGTTAGAAAATATTTGAAAGGTATTTTATGTCAGTCAACAGAATTTGATTAGAACAAAAGAGTAAGCTACCTATGAAATGCGGAGATGTCATTGTATTTTTAGATGCTATAAAACTGGTTCTCCAATTGGTTTCTCTTAAACACCACCATCTAAAGCATTCCAGATTTAAATGTTATAATAAGAAGAAAAGGGCTAATAGGAATTAGAAATATAAAATAAACAGGGTTTATTGAAGGACAACATGGAGGCTATGTTGTCTTTAAAAACATTTTGAGGGCACCTGGGTGGCTCAGTTGTTTAAGTGTCTGACTCTTAATTTGGACTCAGGGCGTGAGCCCTGCGTGGGGCTCCCTGCTGACAGTGCGGAGCCTTCTTGGGATTCTCTCTGTCTTCCTCTCTCTCTTCCCCTCTCTGCTCTCTCTCTCTTTCTCTCAAAAATAAATAAATAAATTTTAATACAAAAATAATAAAAATAATAAATAATGGATACTCTTGAGTATCCATTACATACTAAATACAAAAAATACAATATCTTCCCCCTCCCTAAAAGCTTACATATTAAGTCAGTAATTTCTCCTCAACTTCTTGAGAAGCTTATTTAGCCTAATGATGAAGAATCTGTAAGTATGTGAAACAAAATTACTGCTGTTCGTGTCATTCAATTATTCTTAGATAAGCAGGTATCTTTAAAGGTCCTGGCTGAGTGTAAGTGAATGTACAGATACTTTTATTCTAAATGTCAGTAATCTTGATGGGTTCATGCTGTCAATGCAAGTTAATTACTGTCTTAAGAAGCGATATTCAGGCAGAGAGTTCTATGAGCCTCCTCATAAAATTGAACTATATCTCCTCATAAATTTTACAAAGCATTTGGAAATAAATCCACACTTTAGGAGAAGATAATATCTCTGACATGTGCAGCAATTTAGGAAAATGAAAATATCACATTGAAACATTATGATAAGGAAGTGTGGAAGGAAAGTTTAGGAAACATCATTACTTATGGAATGTATATTTGTTTCCTCTTGCTGTACAGAAATGTTTAGAGTATTATTTTAATTATATTTCGGTCTTCATAATAATTTTGAGATAGGTTCTGAAGGTCTGAAAAAAGAGATGAGTCGGGAAAGAAAACTGGCATTGAAAACATTTCAGGTAAGAAGTTTGGCTGTATGTAAATTGAGATTCAAGAAAATCCACAGCTGTATTGCAAAAATACATGTTGGGTTTCGGCTTTATTAAATTAAACTATAATATGACGCAGAAAAGTGCACAAAATGTAAATGTCCAGCTCAAGGAATAATTATCACCAACGAATAATTTCTACCTGTGAAGCCAGGCCACTGCCCAGAATCTCAAATCATGCTCCCTCCCAATGTTCAGCCCCTCACTTCTCAAGGAGAACACTTTCCCTTCTGACTTGCAGCAGCTTCGGTTGATTGTGCTTATTTTGAAGTTACATTAAATGGAATTATCAATGTATATGTTTTTGCGTCTGCCTTCTTTCATTCAGTATTGTGTTCCTGAGTGTCTCCCATTTCGATGCATATAAGAGGAGGGTTTGCACTTTCACAGAGGCACAGGCAGAGTATTCCCCATGTATGTTAAGAACCACAGTTATATAAGTCCGTATACGTAGGCATTCTGCTCCGATGTTGACCTTCGCATCGTCTCTGCACTTGGGTTTTTACCAACAATTCAACAATAATTATTATGCGTATTTCTGATGTATATATGTATGTATTTTTGTTGAGCATATTAATTGAATCATAACTGTTGATTTTCTTACAGTGAGTTTTCCACAAGCAAAGTATATTTTGCTCTATTATGCCCATTCTTCTAGGTTCATACTAGGAAATCATTAAGGCTTTTATATGCTTTCTCCAATGTGTAATAACATTGAATACCTTTTTTAAATAAACAATTTAATGTGCTGTTTTTGAAGTTCCTAATCAAGCTTTTTCTGCCATTTTTAAGTGAATATCCTGTTTTTCTAACTAATTTGTAAAATTTCTTGTAAATAAATCATAGTCTATGTATGAGACTTCTGTTGTCTATTTGTATCATAAATATCTTCTTCTAGCCCTAGTGGACCTCGGATATGCTGTCTCCCACAGTAGAAGAAATGTATTTGCATACCATGCCAGGTGGGTTTAGAACAGGCTTTTCAAAAATTATAGTTGTAAAATTTGCCGATATTAGCCTGGTGAACCTGAATATCATTATCAATTTTCAGTATTATACATAACATCATATGTGAGGATACATTTATAAACTAGTTTATGGGAAGTTTGAAAACAAAACTAATTTTCAACAAGCCATTACAAATATATAAGGATAAGATATGAAAATCTAAGAAGCAGTTGGAACAGATGAGATATTAGGAAATGGGAATAAAGAACCTTTTTCTAAGTAAAAAGCCATTATTGGATCCCAGCAGTTGGATCTATGACTGGCCACAACCAAAGTCATGGCAAGATAGGTTGGAAATATTTTCAGTACTGTCCCTAAAGATGTTCTGTATAAGCCCAGAATCTTCTCTGTCTTCTGAGAAATGCATTTCAGTTTGGCCAAATAAATGTTCTGCACTGGCAGAAGGCTAGGTATGGAGGAAGGACAGCATCAGAGTATCATCACATACATCAGTTTACATAACTCTAGACACCAAAACTTCATAACATGTACAACCATCTTCCTTACTGTTGCCAAAGTGCTTCTGTAAAGTTACTCAGAAAGACAGAGGTAAAGTCATTTACATCACTCCGGTGACTGGGGGAAACCGGCTTTATTCTCATGTTGATTTCTTTGTACCTATGGAGAATATATTCAGTTCGTATTGGAAACAGAATATCGATAAAGACATACAAGTGCTTTAATGCAATTTAAACCTAGGAGAAATAACATGCTGTCAGTAATTACGTAATTCAAGAAACAAAAGCTACGCAACAGTAAACTTAAAAACAGAAATCTTAATAAACCATAGAAAATCAAAACAACGTTAACATTTAATTACTGTGAACGCCTTTAAAATTTCTAGTATTCTAATTTCTTTCAGAAGAATGACTTAAAAGTTCAATGCATAATCAATAAAGCATTTATTTTTCTTTAAGAATGAATAGTGCTCAAAAATAAACAATCCCTTAATTTACTAAGCGGTTAGTAGTATTTAGTGGTATTACACATAAAAGCAGTCGTAAGAGTTGAGGTAGCAGCAATCATCATTTCAGAGGTCTGGCCGGTTTCTGTGCCATTGAGTGGACACGGGTAAGTTAGACTGGAGGCTACTGACCTCCAGACCAAGCATTTTCATTTCTGTGTGAACTCCGTATTATCTCTAACTCTACAATTGAAAGCATATTTAATTCTGGAATTTGAATTCTGGAAACAACATAGACAAATAGAAACTTGGCCGACCTCCGGTGCATCATTTCTTACCCGGGCAAATATGTAAATTACTATGGCTTGGGTAACATACTTGACATAATAATTTGGAGCAGGGAATCAAGATTGACAATAAATTGCTTAAACATTATTAGAACTGGGGCGCCTGGGTGACTCAGTCGGTTAAGCGTCTGACTTTGGTTCAGCTCATGATCTCACTGTTTGTGGGTTCCAGACTCCGCGCCAGGCTCTGTGCTGACA